>NC_044552.1:147432049-147509062 GCF_007565055.1 Rhinopithecus roxellana
CTGACACTGAGGAGAAACGGGATAACTCTGTGAGTTGCATCACACAATCGAAGGCAATTACAAAGAAGCTGCTTTCCAAGGTTTGATCTGAAGCATAGTTCCTTTTTCACCATAGTCCCTCATTGCTCCCAAATTCACTCAACTTTGCAGAAGCAGAAGAGAACAGAGTAGCAACTGTTCCAAGAAGTGAAGGTGGAACTCTGTGTGAATGAAGTCACACATCGAACAAGTCGCGTCAGAAAGCCTCCTCTCTAGGATATATCGTAGACATTTTCCTTTTTTCAACCATGGGCCCCTAGGGGTTCCCAATCTCACTTGGCAATTCCACGAAAGCAAGCGTTAGCAGACTGAGTGTTTCTGAGAACTAAACTGTTACTACTCTGAGAGGAATTCACAGATCACAAAGAAGTTTCTCAGAAAGCTTCTTTCACGCTTTTTAACTGATGATATTTCCTTTATCAGCGTAGGCCTCATTACGATCAAAGAAGTCCTTCTCAGGGTTCTCAAAGAAACAGTTTTATGAATGGCTTGCACGAAAAATAAGTGTAACTTTGTGAAGGAATCACACTCACCAAGAAGTTTCTAAGCAGCTTCTTTTCCTAGTTTTCATCAGAGGATATTTCCTTTGTCACCGTTAGCTTAAAAGCTTCATTGCGTTCAGAAGTATCCCATTGCAGATTTCCAGAAAACTGTGTTAGCAAACTGAACACTGAGGAGAAACGGTAACTCTGTGAGTTGCATTCACACATCGAAATGCAGTTACTCAGAAGGCTTCTTTCCAGTTTTGATCTGAGGATATTTCCTTTTTCACCATAGCCCTCATGAGCTCCCAAATATCACTTTGCAGAACACAAGATAACAGAGTTAGCAAACTCTTCCAAGAAGGGAAGGGTGGAACTCTGTGTGATGAAGTCACACATCAGAAAGCAATCTCTCAGAAAGCTTCTCTAGTTATTATCTGAGATATTCCTTTTTCACCATGGGCCCCTATGGGCTCCCAAATCTCATTGGCAGATTCCACGAAAAGAGTGTTAGCAAACTGCTTTCTGAGAACTAAGCTGTAACTCTGAGAGGAATTCACAGATCACAAAGAAGTTTTCAGAAGCTTCTTTCACTTTTTAACTGATGATTTCCTTTATCAGTAGGGCCTCAATGCCATACAAAGAAGTCTTTCTCAGGTCCTCAAAGACAGTGTTAATGGACTGCTGCATGAAACAGAGGTGTAATTCTGTGAGATGAGTTCACACATCACCAAGAAGTTTTTAACAAAGCTTCTTTCCAGTTTCATCTGAGGATATTTCCTTTGTCACCGTAAGCTTCATTGCGTTCAGAAGTATCCCATTGCAGATTTCCAGAAAACTGTGTTAACAAACTGAACACTGAGAGAATAACGTGTAACTCTGTGAGTTGCATTCACATATCGAAATGCAGTTCGCAGAAGGCTTCTTTCCAGTTTTGATCTGAGAATATTTCCTTTTTATCATAGCCCTCAGTGAGCTCCCTAATATCACTTTGCAGAACACAGATAACAGAGTTAGCAAACTCTTCCAAGAAGGGACGGGTGGAACTCTGTGTGATGAAGTCACATATCAGAAAGAAATCTCTCAGAAAGCTTCTCTGTAGTTATTATCTGAGGATTTCCTTTTTCACCATGGGCCCCTATGGGCTCCCAATCTCATTTGGCTAGATTCCACGAAAAGAGTGTTAGCAAACTGCTTCCTGAGAACTAAATTGTAACTCTGTGAGAGGAATTCACAGATCTCATAGAAGTTTCTCAGAAAGCTTCTTTCAGGTTTTGGGCTGATGATATTTCCTTTATGATTGTAGTCTTCAATGCGATCCAAAGAAGTCCTTCTCAGGTTCCTCAAAGACAGTGTTAATGGAATGCTGCAAGAAACATGAGTGTAACTTTGTGAGATGAATTCACACACCACCAAGAAGTTTCCTAGAAAGATTCTTTCTAGGTTTCATCTGAGGATATATCCTTTGACATCCTAAGCTTCATTGCGTTCAGAAGTATCCCATTGCAGATTTCCAGAAAACTGTGTTAGGAAACTGAACACTGAGGAGAAACGTGTAACTCTGTGAGTTGCATTCACACATCGAAATGCAGTTTCTCAGAAGGCTTCTTTCCAGTTTTGATCTGAAGATATTTCCTTTTTCACCATGGCCCTCAGTGAGCTCCCAAATATCACTTGCAGAACACAAGATAACAGAGTTAGCAAACTCTTCCAAGAAGGGAAGGGTGGAACTCTGTGTGATGAAGTCACACATCAGAAAGCAATCTCTCAGAAAGCTTCTCTCTTGTTATTATCTGAGGATATTTCCTTTTTCACCATGGGCCCCTATGGGCTCCCAAATCTCATTTGGCAGATTCCACGAAAAGAGTGTTATCAAACTGCTTCCTGAGAACTAAGCTGTAACTCTGTGAGAGGAATTCAGAGAACACAAAGAAGTTTCTCAGAAAGCTTCTTTTACGTTTTAAACTGCTGATATTTCCTTTATCAGTGTAGGCCTCAATGCGATCCAAAGAAGTCCTTCTCAGGATCCTCAAAACAGTGTCAATGGAATGCTGCATGAAACTTAAGTGTTACTTTGTGAGATTAATTCACACATCACCAAGAAGTTTCTAAGAAAGCTTCTTTCTAGTTTTCATCTTAGGATATTTCCTTTGTCACCCAAAGCTTCATTGCGTTCAGAAGTATCCCATTGCAGATTTCCAGAAAAATGCGTTAGGAAACTGAACACTGAAGAGAAACGTGTAACTCTGTGAGTTGCATTCACACGTCGCAATGCAGTTTCTCAGAAAGCTTCTTTCCAGGTTTGATCTGAGCATATTTCTTTTTTCACCATAGCCCTCAGTGACCTAACAAATATCACTTTGGAGAACACAAGATAACAGTGTTAGCAAACTTTTCCAAGAAGGGAAGGGTGTAACTCTGTGTGATGAAGTCACACATCAGAAAGCAATCTCTCAGAAAGTTTCTCTCTAGTTATTATCTGAGGATAGTTCCTTTGTCACCATTGGCCCCTATGGGCTCCCAAATCTCATTTGACAGATTCCACGAAAAGAGTGTTATCAAACTGCTTCCTGAGAACTAAGCTGTAACTCTGTGAGAGGAATTCACAGATCACAAAGAAGTTTCTCTGAAAGCTTCTTTCACGTTTTGAACTGCTGATATTTACTTTATCAGCGTAGGCCTCAATGCGATCCAAAGAAGTCCTTCTCAGGTTCCTCAAAGACAGTGTTAATGGACTGCTGCACGAAACAGAGGGGTAATTCTGTGAGATGAATTCACACATCACGAAGAAGTTTCTAACAAGGCTTCTTTCTAGTTTTCATCTGAGGATATTTCCTTTGTCACCGTAAGCTTCATTGCGTTCATAAGTATCCCATTGCAGATTTCCAGAAAACTGTGTTAACAAACTGAACACTGAAGAATAACGTGTAACTCTGTGAGTTGCATTCACATATCGAAATGCAGTTTCTCAGAAGGCTTCTTTCCAGTTTTGATCTGAGAATATTTCCTTTTTTACCATAGCCCTCAGTGAGCTCCCAAATATCACTTTGCAGAACACAAGATAACAGATGTAGCAAACTCTTCCAAGAAGGGAAGGGTGGAACTCTGTGTGATGAAGTCACACATCAGAAAGCAATCTCTCAGAAAGTTTCTCTCTAGTCATTTTTTTTTTACTTAATTAAAAATAATTTTATTCTCAATTGGGATAAAATAATGTCATGAAGCATATGGGATATCTACATATCATATTACTAATATTGTTCCTAAGCTTCAAACAGTTACATTTCTAATGTATTATGATAAGCAGTAAGTTGGTCTATTTATTTGAGGTTCCCCACTCAGTTCCTTCAGTCAAGCTAGATCTAATCTTTCACTGAATATTTACGCATCTTGCTTCCTCTAGACTGAGTTCTCTTTATAGAAGTGATAACTATCCAGGATCCTTGCAGCCTAAGAATGTATGACTTTACTATCTCTCCAATATCCTTTCCATTTTACATAAAATTAGGTCAAATAAAATTTTTAATGCTTTACTGACAACTAACTTCTTTCTTTTTTTTTAACTTATTTTTTTTTTAATTTAAGTTATAGGGTACATGTGCATAACGTGCAGGTTTGTTACATATGTATACTTATGCCATGTTGGTGTGCTGCACCCATCAACTCGTCAGCACCCATCAATTCATCATTTATATCATGTATATCTCCCCAGTGCAATCCCTCCCTCCTCCCCCCTCCCCATGATAGGCCCCAGTGTGTGATGTTCCCCTTCCCGAGTCCAAGTGATCTGATTGTTCAGTTCCTACCTATGAGTGAGAACATGCGGTGTTTGGTTTTCTCTTCTTGTGATAGTTTGCTAAGAATGATGGTTTCCAGCTGCATCCATGTCCCTACAAAGGATGCAAACTCATCCTTTTTTATGGCTGCATAGTATTCCATGGTGTATATGTGCCACATTTTCTTAATCCAGTCTGTCACAGATGGACATTTGGGTTGATTCCAAGTCTTTGCTATTGTGAATAGTGCCGCAATAAACATACGTGTGCATGTGTCTTTGTAGTAGACTAATTTATAATCCTTTGGGTATATACCCAGTAGTGGGATGGCTGGGTCATATGGTACATCTGGTTCCAGATCCTTGAGGAATTGCCATACTGTTTTCCATAATGGTTGAACTAGTTTACAATCCCACCAACAGTGTAAAAGTGTTCCTATTTCTCCACATCCTCTCCAACAACTGTTGTTTCCTGACTTCTTAATGATTGCCATTCTAACTGGTGTGAGATGGTATCTCATTGTGGTTTTGATTTGCATTTCTCTGATGGCGAGTGATGATGAGCATTTTTTCATGTGTCTGTTGGCTGTATGAATGTCTTCTTTTGAGAAATGTCTGTTCATATCCTTTGCCCACTTTTTGATGGGCTTGTTTGTTTTTTTCTTGTATATTTGTTTGAGTTCTTTGTAGATTCTGGATATTAGCCCTTTGTCAGATGAGTAGGTTGCAAAAATTTTCTCCCATTCTGTAGGTTGCCTGTTCACTCTGATGGTAGTTTCTTTTGCTGTGCAAAAGCTCTTTAGTTTAATTAGATCCCATTTGTCAATTTTGGCTTTTGCTGCCGTTGCTTTTGGTGTTTTAGACATGAAGTCCTTGCCCATGCCTCTGTCCTGAATGGTTCTACTTAGATTTTCTTCTAGGGTTTTTATGGTATTAGGTCTAACATTTAAGTCTCTAATCCATCTTGAATTAATCTTCGTATAATGGGTAAGGAAAGGATCCAGTTTCAGCTTTCTACTTATGGCTAGCCAATTTTCCCAGCACCATTTATTAAATAGGGAATCCTTTCCCCATTTCTTGTTTCTCTCAGGTTTGTCAAAGATCAGATGGTTGTAGATGTGTGGTACTATTTCTGAGGACTCTGTTCTGTTCCATTGGTCTATATCTCTGTTTTGGTACCAGTACCATGCTGTTTTGGTTACTGTAGCCTTGTAGTATAGTTTGAAGTCACGTAGCGTGACGCCTCCAGCTTTGTCCTTTTGACTTAGGATTGTCTTGGCAATGCGGGCTCTTTTTTGGTTCCATATGAACTTTAAAGCAGTTTTTTCCAATTCTGTGAAGAAACTCATTGGTAGCTTGACGGGGATGGCATTGAATCTATAAATAACCTTGGGCAGTATGGCCATTTTCACGATATTGATTCTTCCTATCCATGAGCATGGTATGTTCTTCCATTTGTTTGTGTCCTCTTTGATTTCACTGAGCAGTGGTTTGTAGTTCTCCTTGAAGAGGTCCTTTACATCCCTTGTAAGCTGGATTCCTAGGTATTTTATTCTCTTTGAAGCAATTGTGAATGGAAGTTCATTCCTGATTTGGCTCTCTGCTTGTCTGTTACTGGTGTATAAGAATGCTTGTGATTTTTGCACATTAATTTTGTATCCTGAGACTTTGCTGAAGTTGCTTATCAGCTGAAGGAGATTTGGTGCTGAGACAATGGGGTTTTCTAAATATACAATCATGTCATCTGCAAACAGGGACAATTTGACTTCTTCTTTTCCTAACTGGATACCCTTGATTTCTCTCTCTTGCCTGATTGCCCTAGCCAGAACTTCCAAGACTATGTTGAATAGGAGTGGTGAGAGAGGGCATCCCTGTCTTGTGCCAGTTTTCAAAGGGAATTTTTCCAGTTTTTGCCCATTCAGAATGATATTAGCTGTGGGTTTGTCATAAATAGCTCTTATTATTTTGAGGTACGTTCCATCAATACCGAATTTTTTGAGCGTTTTTAGCATGAAGGGCTGTTGAATTTTGTCAAAAGCCTTTTCTGCATCTATTGAGATAATCATGTGGTTCTTGTCTTTGGTTCTCTTTATATGCTGGATTACATTTGTTGATTTGCGAATGTTGAACCAGCCTTGCATCCCAGGGATGAAGCCCACTTGATCATGGTGGATAAGCTTTTTGATGTGCTGCTGAATCCGGTTTGCCAGTATTTTATTGAGAATTTTTGCATCGATGTTCATCAGGGATATTGGTCTAAAATTCTCTTTTTTTGTTGTGTCTCTGCCAGGCTTTGGTATCAGGATGATGTTGGCCTCATAAAATGAGTTAGGGAGGATTCCCTCTTGTTCTATTGATTGGAATAGTTTCAGAAGGAATGGTACCAGCTCCTCCTTGTACCTCTGGTAAAATTCAGCTGTGAATCCATCTGGTCCTGGACTTTTTTTGGTGGGTAGGCTATTAATTGTTGCCTCAATTTCAGAGCCTGCTATTGGTCTATTCAGGGATTCAACTTCTTCCTGGTTTAGTCTTGGGAGAGTGTAAGTGTCCAGGAAATTATCCATTTCTTCTAGATTTTCTAGTTGATTTGCGTAAAGGCGTTTATAGTATTCTCTGATGGTTGTTTGTATTTCTGTGGGGTCGGTGGTGATATCCCCTTTATCATTTTTTATTGCGTCTATTTGATTCCTCTCTCTTTTCTTCTTTATTAGTCTTGCTAGCGGTCTGTCAATTTTGTTGATCTTTTCAAAAAACCAACTCCTGGATTCATTGATTTTTTGGAGGTTTTTTTGTGTCTCTATCTCCTTCAGTTCTGCTCTGATCATAGTTATTTCTTGCCTTCTGCTAGCTTTTGAATGTGTTTGCTCTTGCCTCTCTAGTTCTTTTAATTGTGATGTTAGAGTGTCAATTTTAGATCTTTCCTGCTTTCTCCTGTGGGCATTTAGTGCTATAAATTTCCCTCTACACACTGCTTTCAATGTGTCCCAGAGATTCTGGTATGTTGTATCTTTGTTCTCACTGGTTTCAAAGAACATCTTTATTTCTGCTTTCATTTCGTTATGTACCCAGTAGTCATTCAGGAGCAGGTTGTTCAGTTTCCATGTAGTTGAGCGGTTTTGATTGAGTTTCTTAGTCCTGAGTTCTAGTTTGATTGCACTGTGGTCTGAGAGACAGTTTGTTATAATTTCTGTTCTTGTACATTTGCTGAGGAGTGCTTTACTTCCAATTATGTGGTCAATTTTGGAATAAGTGCGATGTGGTGCTGAGAAGAATGTATATTCTGTTGATTTGGGGTGGAGAGTTCTATAGATGTCTATTAGGTCCGCTTGGTGCAGAGATGAGTTCAATACCTGGATATCCTTGTTAACTTTCTGTCTCGTTGATCTGTCTAATGTTGACAGTGGAGTGTTGAAGTCTCCCATTATTATTGTATGGGAGTCTAAGTCTCTTTGTAAGTCTCTAAGGACTTGCTTTATGAATCTGGGTGCTCCTGTATTGGGTGCATATATATTTAGGAGGGTTAGCTCTTCCTGTTGAATTGATCCCTTTACCATTATGTAATGGCCTTCTTTGTCTCTTTTGATCTTTGATGGTTTAAAGTCTGTTTTATCAGAGACTAGGATTGCAACCCCTGCTTTTTTTTGTTCTCCATTTGCTTGGTAGATCTTCCTCCATCCCTTTATTTTGAGCCTATGTATGTCTCTGCATGTGAGATGGGTCTCCTGAATACAGCAGACTGATGGGTCTTGACTCTTTATCCAGTTTTCCAGTCTGTGTCTTTTAATTGGAGCATTTAGTCCATTTACATTTAAGGTTAATATTGTTATGTGTGAACTTGATCCTGTCATTATGATATTAACTGGTTATTTTGCTCGTTAGTTGATGCAGTTTCTTCCTAGCCTCGATGGTCTTTACATTTTGGCATGTTTTTGCAATGGCTGGTACCGGTTGTTCCTTTCCATATTTAGGGCTTCCTTCAGGGTCTCTTGTAAGGCAGGCCTGGTGGTGAGAAAATCTCTAAGCATTTGCTTATCTGTAAAGGATTTTATTTCTCCTTCACTTATGAAACTTAGTTGGGCTGGATATGAAATTCTGGGTTGAAAATTCTTTTCTTTAAGAACATTGAATATTGGCCCCCACTCTCTTCTGGCTTGTAGAGTTTCTGCCGAGAGATCTGCTGTTAGCCTGATGGGCTTCCCTTTGTGGGTAACCCGACCTTTCTCTCTGGCTGCCCTTAAGATTTTTTCCTTCATTTCAACTTTGGTGAATCTGGCAATTATGTGTCTTGGAGTTGCTCTTCTGGAGGAGTATCTTTGTGGCGTTCTCTGTATTTCCTGAATTTGAATGTTGGCCTGCCCTAATAGGTTGGGGAAGTTCTCCTGGATGATATCCTGAAGAGTGTTTTCCAACTTGGTTCCATTTTCCCCCTCACTTTCAGGCACCCCAATCAGACGTAGATTTGGTCTTTTTACATAATTCCATACTTCTTGCAGGCTTTGTTCATTTCTTTTTCTTCTTTTTTCTTTTGGTTTCTCTTCTCGCTTCATTTCATTCATTTGATCCTCAATCGCTGATACTCTTTCTTCCAGTTGATTGAGTCGGTTACTGAAGCTTGTGCATTTGTCAGGTATTTCTCGTGTCATGGTTTTCATCTCTGTCATTTCGTTTATGATCTTCTCTGCATTAATGAGTCTAGCTGTCAATTCTTCCACTCTTTTTTCAAGATTTTGAGTTTCTTTGCGCTGGGTACGTCATTCCTCCTTTAGCTCTGAGAAATTTGATGGACTGAAGACTTCTTCTCTCATCTCGTCAAAGTCATTCTCTGACCAGCTTTGATCCGTTGCTGGCGATGGGCTGCGCTCCTTTGCAGGCGGAGATGCGCTCTTATTTTTTGAATTTCCAGCTTTTCTGCCCTGCTTCTTCCCCATCTTTGTGGTTTTATCTGTCTCTGGTCTTTGATGATGGTGACGTACTGATGGGGTTTTGGTATAGGTGTCCTTCCTGTTTGATAGTTTTCCTTCTGACAGTCAGAAGGACTGTCTGTTGGTCTGTTGGAGATTGCTTGAGGTCCACTCCAGACCCTGTTTGCCTGGGTATCAGCAGCAGAGGTTGCCGAAGATAGAATATTGCTGAACAGCGAGTGTACCTGTCTGATTCTTCCTTTGGAAGTTTCCTCTCAGGGGTGTCCTCCACCCTGTGAGGTGTGGGGTGTCAGACTGCCCCTAGTGGGGGATGTCTCGCAGCTAGGCTACTCAGGGGTCAGGGACCCACCTGAGCAGGCAGTCTGTCCATTCTCAGATCTCAACCTCCGCGTTGGGAGATCCACGGCTCTCCCCAAAGCTGTCAGACAGAGTCGTTGGCATCTGCACCGGCCCCCGCTGCTTCCCCTGTTGGTCTTCAGCTGTGCGCTGTCCCCAGAGGTGGAGACTACAGAGACAGGCAGGCTTCCTTGAGCTGCTGTGAGCTCCACCCAGTTCGAGCTTCCCAGCGGCTCCGTTTACCCACTTAAGCCTCAGCAATGGCTGGCGCCCCTCCCCCAGCCTCGCTGCTGCCTTGCGGATAGATCGCTGCAGACTGCTGTGTTAGCAGTGAGGGAGGCTCCGTGGGCGTGGGACCCTCCGGGCCAGGTGTGGGATATATTCTCCTGGTGTGCCTGTCTGCTTAAAGCGCAGTATTGGGGTGGGAGTTACCCGATTTTCCAGGTGTTGTGTGTCTCAGTTCCCCTGGCTAGGAAAACGGATTCCCTTCCCCCTTGGCTTCCAGGTGAGGCGATGCCTCGCCCTGCTTCAGCTCTCGCTGGTCAGGCTGCAGCAGCTGACCAGCACTGATTGTCCGGCACTCCCTAGTGAGATGACCCCAGTACCTCAGTTGAAAATGCAGAAATCACCGGTGTTCTGTGTCACTCGCGCTGGGAGTTGGAGACTGGAGCTGTTCCTATTCGGCAATCTTGCTCCGCCCCCTCGCTATAGTTATTATCTGAGGATATTTCCTTTTTCACCATGGGCCCCTATGGGCTAACAAATCTCATTAGGCAGATTCCACGAAAAGAGTGTTATCAAACGGCTTCCTGAGAACTAAGCTGTAACTCTGTTAGAGGAATTCACAGATCTCAAAGAAGTTTCTCAGAAAGCTTCTTTCACGTTTTGAGCTGATGATATTTCCTTTATGATGGTAGTCCTCAATGCGATCCAAAGAAGTCCTTCTCAGGTTCCTCAAAGACAGTGTTAATGGATTGCTGCATGAAACATAAGTGTAATTCTG
Source organism: Rhinopithecus roxellana (assembly GCF_007565055.1). Classification (NCBI taxonomy): domain Eukaryota; kingdom Metazoa; phylum Chordata; class Mammalia; order Primates; family Cercopithecidae; genus Rhinopithecus; species Rhinopithecus roxellana. The sequence continues at coordinate 147,442,607 of NC_044552.1, forward strand.
TGAGATGAATTCACACATCACCAAGAAGTTTCTAACAGAGCTTCTTTCTAGTTGTCATCTGCGGATATTTCGTTTGTCACCGTAAGTTTCATTGCGTTCAGAAGTATACCATTGCAGATTTTCAGAAAACTGTGTTAGCAAACTGAACACTGAGGAGAAAAGTGTAACTCTGTGAGTTGCAATTACATATCGAAATACACTTTCTCAGAAGGCTTCTTTCTAGTTTTTATCTGAGGAGAGTTCCTTTTTTCCATAGCCTTTAGTGAGCTCTCAAATATCACTTTGCAGAACACAAGATAACAGAGTTAGCAAATGGTCCCACGAAGGGAAGGGTGCAACTCTGTGTGATGAAGTCACACATCAGAAAGCAATCTCTCAGAAAGCTTCTCTCCAGTTATTATCTGAGGATATTTCCTTTTTCACCATGGGCCCTTAAGGGCTCCCAAATCTCACTTAGCAGATTCCACGAAAAGAGTGTTAGCAAACTGCTTCCTGAGAACTAAGCTATAACTCTGTGAGAGGAATTCACAGATCACAAACAACTTTCTCAGAAAGCTTCTTTCACCTTTTGAACTGATGATATTTCCTTTATCAGTGTAGGCCTCAATGCGATCCGAAGAAGAACTTCTCAGGTTCCTCAAAGACAGTGTTAATGCAATGCTGCACGAAAAATAAGTGTAAATTTGTGAGATGAATACATACATCACCAAGAAGTTTCTAAGGAAGCTTCTTTCTAGTTTTCATCTGAGGATATTCCTTTGTCACCGTAAGCTTCATTGCGTTCAGAAGTATCCCATTGCAGATTTCCAGAAAACAGTGTTAGCAAACTGAACACTGAGGAGAAACGTGTAACTCTGTAAGTTGCATTCACACATCGAAATGCAGTTTCTCAGAAGGCTTCTTTCCAGTTTTGAGCTGAGGATATTTCCTTTTTCACCATAGCCCTCAGTGAGCTCCCAAATATCACTTTTCAGAACATAAGATAACAGAGTTAGCAAACTGTTCCAAGAAGGGAAGGGTGGAACTCTGTGTGATGAAGTCACACATCAGAAAGCAATCTCTCAGAAAGCTTCTCTCTAGTTGTTATCTGAGGATATTTGCTTTTTCACCATGGGCCCCTAAGGGCTCCCAAATCTCATTTGGCAGATTCCACGAAAGAGTGTTAGCAAACTGCTTCCTGAGGACTAAGCTGTAACTCTGTGAGAGGAATTCACAGATCACAAAGAAGTTTCTCAGAAAGCTTCTTTCACGTTTTCAACTGATGATATTTCCTTTACCAGTGTAGGCCTCAATGCGATCCAAAGAAGTCCTTCTCAGGTTCCTCAAAGACAGTGTTAATGGACTCCTACATCATACATGAGTGTAATTCTTTGAGATGAATTCACACATCTCCAAGAAGTTTCTAACAGAGCTTCTTTCTAGTTTTCATCTGAGGATATTTCCTTTGTCACCGTAAGCTTCATTGCATTCTGAAGTATCCCATTGCAGGTTTCCAGAAAACTATGTTAGCAAACTGAACACTGAGGAGAAACGTGTAACTCTCTGAGTTGCATGCACACATCGAAATGCAGTTTCTCCGAAGGCTTCCTTCCAGTTTTGATCTGGGTATATTTCCTTTTTCACCATAGTCCTCAGTGAGCTCCCAATTATCACTTTGCAGAACACAAGATAACAGAGTTAGCAAACTCTTCAAAGAAAGGAAGGTTGGATTTTCGTGAGGAAGTCACACATCAGTAAGCAATCTCTGAGAAAGCTTCTCTCTAGTTATTATCTGAGGATATTTCCTTTTTCACCATGTGCCCCTAAGGGCTCCCAAATCTCACTTTGCAGATTCCAAGAAAAGAGTGTTAGCAAACTGCTTCCTGAGAACTAAGCTGTAAATCTGTGAAAGGAATTCACAGATCACAAAAAAGTTTCTCAGAAAGTTTCTTTCACGTTTTGAACTGATTATATTTCCTTTATCAGCGTAGGCCTCAATGCGATCCAAAGAAGTCCTTCTCAGGTTCCTCAAACACAGTGTTAATGGACTGCTGCATGAAACATAAGTGTAATTCTGTGAGATGCATTCACACATCACCGAGAAGTTTCTAATAGAGCTTCTTTCTAATTTTCATCTGAGGATATTTCCTTTGTCACCGTAAGCTTCATTGCGTTCAGAAGTATCCCATTGCAGATTTCCAGAAAACTATGTTAGCAAACTGAGCACGGAGGAGAAACGTGTAACTCTGTGAGTTGCATTCACACATCGAAATGCAGTTTCTCAGAAGGCTTCCTTCCAGTTTTGATCTGGGTATATTTCCTTTTTCACCATAGTCCTCAGTGAGCTCCCAATCATCACTTTGCAGAACACAAGACAACAGAGTTAGCAAACTCTTCAAGGAAGGGAAGGGTGGAACTTTGGGTGATGAAGTCACACATCAGAAAGCAATCTCTCAGAAAGCTTCTTTCTAGTTATTATCTGAGGATATTTCCTTTTTCACCATGGGCCCCTATGGGCTCCCAAATCTCATTTGGCAGGTTCCACGAAAAGAGTGTCAGCAAACTGCTTCCTGAGAACTACGATGTAAGTCTGTGAGAGGAATTCACAGATCACAAAGCAGTTTCTCGGAAAGCTTCTTTCACCTTTTGAACTGATGATATTTCCTTTATCAGCGTAGGCCTCTATGCGATCCAAAGAAATACTTCTCAGGTTCCTCCAAGACAGTGTTAATGGACTCCTGCATAAAACATAAGTGTAATTCTGTGAAATGAATTCACACAACAAGAACTTTGTAACAAAGCTTCTTTCTTGTTTTCATCTGAGGATTTTTCCTTTGGCACCGTAAGCTTCATTGCGTTCAGAAGTATCCCATTGCAGATTTCCAGATAACTGTGTTAGCAAACTGAACACTGAAGAGAAACGTGTCACTCTGAGATGCATTCACACATCGAAATGCAGTTACTCAGAAGGCTTCTTTCCGGTTTTGATCTGAGGATAATTCCTTTTTCACCATAGCCCACAGTGAGCTCCCAAATATCTCCTTTCAGAACACAAGTTAACAGAGTTAGCAAACTGTTCAAAGAAGGGAAGGGTGGAATTCAGTGTGATGAAGTCACACATCAGAAAGCAAACTCTCAGAAAGTTTCTCTCTTGTTATTATCTGAGGATGTTTCCGTTTTCACCATTGCCCACTAAGGCTCCCAAATCTCACTTTGCAGATTCCACGAAAAGAGTGTTAGCAAACTCCTACCTGAGAAGTAAGCTGTAACTCTGTGAGAGGAATTCACAGATCACAAAGAAGTCTCTCACAAAGCATCTTTCAAGTTTTCAACTTATGATATTTCCTTTATTAGCATAGGCCTCAATGAAATCCAAAGAAGTCCTTCTCAGGTTCCTCAAAGACAGTGTTAATGGACTCCTTCATGAAACATAAGTGTAATTCTGGGAGATGAATTCACACATCACCAAGAAGTTTCTAACAGAGCTTCTTTCTAGTTTTCATCTGAGGATATTTCCTTTGTCACCGTAAGCTTCATTGCGTTCAGCAGTATCCCATTGCAGATTTCCAGAAAACTGTGTTAGCAAACTGAACACTGAGGAGAAAACACAAGGTAACAGATTTAGCAAATTGTTCCAAGAAGGGAAGGTTGGAACTCTGTGTGACGAAGTCACACATCAGAAAGCAATCTCTCAGAAAGCTTCTCTCTACTTATTATCAGAGGATATTTCCTTTTTCACCATGGGCCCCTAAGGGCTCCCAAATCTCACTTTGCAGATTCCATGAAAAGAGTGTTAGCAAACTGCTTCCTGAGAAATAAGCTGTAACTCTGGGAGAGGAATTCACAGACCACAAAGAAGTTTCTCAGGAAGCTTCTTTCACGTTTTGAACTGATGATATTTCCTTTACCAGCGTAGGCCTCAATGCGATCCAAATAAGTCCTTCTCAGGATCCTCAAAGACAGTGTTAATGGAATGCTGCATGAAACATAAGTGTAATTCTGTGAGATGAATTCACACATCACCAAGAAGTTTCTAACAGAGCTTCTTTGTAGTTTTCATCTGAGGATATTTCCTTTGTCACCGTAAGCTTCATTGCATTCAGAAGTATCCCATTGCAGATTTCCAGAAAACTGTTAGCAAACTGAACACTGAGGAGAAACGTGTTACTCTGTGAGTTGCATTCACACATCGAAATGCAGTTTCTCAGAAAGCTTCCTTCCAGTTTTGATCTGAGGATATTTCCCTTTTCACCATAGTCCTCTGTGAGCTCCCAAATGTCACTTTGCAGAACACAAGATAACAGAGTTAGCAAACTCCTCCAAGAAGGGAAGGGTGGAACTCTGTGTGATGAAGTCACACATCAGAAAGCAATGTCTCAGAAATATTCTCTCTAGTTATTATCTGAGGATATTTCCTTTCTCACCATGGGCCCCTAAGGGCTCTCAAATCTCGTTTGGCAGATTTCACGAAAAGAGTGTTAGCAAACTGCCTCCTGAGAACTAAGCTGTAACTCCGTGAAAGGAATTCACAGATCACAGAGAAGTTTCTCAGAAAGCTTCTTTCACGTTTTGAACGGGTGATATTTCCTTTACCAGCGTAGGCCTCAATGCGATCCAAAGAAGTCCTTCTCAGGTTCCTCAAAGACAGTATTAATGGACTGATGCATGAAACAGAGGTGTAATTCTGTGAGATGAATTCCCACAGCACCAGGAAGTTTCTAAGAAAGCTTCTTTCTAGTTTTCATCTGAGGATATTTCCTTTGTCACCGTAAGCTTCATTGTGTTCAGAAGTATCCCATTGCAGATTTCCAGAAAACTGTGTTAGCAAACTGAACACTGAAGAGAAACGTGTAAATCTGTGAGGTGCATTCACACGTTGAAATGAAGTTTCTCAAAAGGCTTCTTTCCAGTTTTGATCTGAGGATATTTACTTTTTCACCAAGGGCCCCATGGGCTCCCAAATCTCATTTGGCATATTCCACGAAAAGAGTGTTAGAAAAACTGCCTCCTGAGAACTAAGCTGTAACTGCGTGAGAGGAATTCACAGATCACAACGAAGTTTCTCAGAAAGCTTCTTTAACGTTTTGAACGGGTGATATTTCCTTTACCAGCGTAGGCCTCAATGCGATCCAAAGAAGTCCTGCTCAGGTTCCTCAAAGACAGTGTTAATGAACTCCTGCATGAAACATAAGTGTAATTCTGTGAGATGAATTCACACATCACCAAGAAGTTTCTAACAGAGTTTCTTTGTAGTTTTCATCTGAGCATATATCCTTTGTCACCGTAAGCATCATTGCATTCAGAAGTATCCCATTGCAGATTTCCAGAAAGCTGTGTTAACAAACTGAACACTGAAGAGAAACGTGGAAATCAGTGAGTTGCATTCACACATTGAAATGCAGTTTCTCAAAAGGCTTCTTTCCAGTTTTGATCTGAGGATATTTCCTTCCTCACCATAGCCCGCAGTGAGCTCCCAAATATCACTTTGCAGCATACAAGGTAACAGAGTTAGCAAATTGTTCAAAGAAGGGAAGAGTGGAAGTCTGTGTGACGAAGTCACACATCAGAAAGCAATCTCTCAGAAAGCTTCTCTCTAGTTATTATCTGAGGATATTTCCTTTTTCACCAAGGTCCCCTACGGGCTCCCAAATCTCATTTGGCAGATTCCACGAAAAAAGTGTTAGCAAACTGCCTCCTGAGAACTAAGCTGTAACTCTGTGAGAGGAATTCACAGATCACAACGAAGTTTCACAGAAAGCTTCTTTCACGTTTTGAACGGGTGATATTTCCTTTACCAGCGTAGGCCTCAATGCGATCCAAAGAAGTCCTTCTCAGGTTCCTCAAAGACAGTATTAATGGACTGCTGCATGAAACAGAGGTGTAATTCTGTGAGATGAATTCCCACAGCACCAAGAAGTTTCTAAGAAAGCTTCTTTCTAGTTTTCATGTGAGGATATTTCCTTTGTCACCGTAAGCTTCATTGCATTCAGAAGTATCCCATTGCAGATTTCCAGAAAGCTGTGTTAGCAAACTGAACACTGAAGAGAAACGTGGAAATCAGTGAGTTGCATTCACACATTGAAATGCAGTTTCTCAAAAGGCTTCTTTCCAGTTTTGATCTGAGGATATTTCCTTTTTCACCAAGGGCCCCTATGGGCTCCCAAATCTTATTTGGCATATTCCACGAAAAGAGTGTTAGAAAAACTGCCTCCTGAGAACTAAGCTGTAACTGCGTTAGAGGAATTCACAGATCACAACGAAGTTTCTCAGAAAGCATCTTTCACGTTTTCAACAGGTGATATTTCCTTTAACAGCGTAGGCCTCAATGCGATACAAAGAAGTCCTTCCCAGGTTCCTTAAAGACAGTGGTAATGGACTGCTCCACGAAACATAGGTGTCACTCTGTGAGATGAATTCACACATCACCAAGAAGTTTCTAAGAAAGCTTCTTTCTAGTTTTCATCTGAGGATATTTCCTTTGTCACCGTAAGCTTCATTGCACGAAGAGGCATCCCATTGCAGATTTCCAGAAAACTTAGTTAGCGAACTGATCACTGAAGAGAAACGTGTAACTCTGTGAGTTACATTCACTCATGGCAATGCAATTTCTCAGAAGGCTTCTTTCCAGTTTTGTTCTGAGAATATTTCCTTTTTCATCATAGCCCTCAATCAGCTACCAAATATGCCTTTGTGGCATCCACGACAACAGTGTTAGCAAACTGTTCCAAGAAGGGAAGGGTGGAACTCTTTGTGATGGAGTCACACATAAGAAAGCAATCTCTCAGAAGGCTTCTCTGTAGTTATTATGTGAGGATATTTCCTTTTTCATTATGGGTCCCTATGGGCTCCCAAATATCACTTTCCAGATTCCACGAAAAGAGCGTTAGGAAACTGATTCCTGAAGTCTAAGTTATAAGCCTGTGAGATGAACTCACAGATCAGAAAGAAGTTTCTCAGAAGGCTTCTTTCACGTTTTGACGGAATGAAATTTCCTTTATCAGCGTCGGCCTCAATGCGATCCAAGATAGCACTTGTCAGGTTCCTCAAAGACAGTGTTAATGGACTGCTCCACGAAACATATGTGTAACTCTGTGAGATGAATTCACACATCACCAAGAAGTTTCTAAGAAAGATTCTTTCTAGTTATCATGTGAGGATATTTCCTTTGTCACCGTAAGCTTCATTGCGCTATGTAGTATCTAATTGCAGATTTCCAGAAAACTTAGTTAGCAAACTGATCACTGAAGAGAAACGTGTAAGTCAGTGAGTTGCATTCACTCATGGCAATGCAGTTTCTCAGAAGGCTTCTTTCCGTTTTTGATCTGAGGATATTTCCTTTTTCACCATAACCCTCAATGAGCTCCCAAATATACCTTTGCAGAATCCACGACAACAGTATTAGCAAACTGTTCCAAGAAGGGAAGGGTGGATCTCTGTGTGATGAAGTCACACATCAGAAAGCAATCTCACAGATAGCTTCTATCTAGTTATTCTGTGAGGATATTTCCTTTTTCACCATGGGCACCTATGGGCTCCCAAATATCACTTTCCAGAATCCACGAAAAGGGTTTTCGCAAACTGCTTCCTGAAGTCGAAGTTATACGTCTGTGAGAAGTACTCACAGATCAGAAAGAAGTTTCTCAGAAAGCTTCTTTCACGTTTTGAAAGGATGAAATTTCGTTTATCAGCGTAGGCCTCAATGCGATCCAAGGAAGCCCTTCTCAGGATCCTCAAAGACAGTGTTATTGGACTGCTCCACGAAACATAAATGTAACTCTGTGAGATGAATTCAAACATCACCAAGAAGTTTCTAGGAAAGCTTCTTTCTAGTTTTCATCTGTGGTTATTTCCTTTGTCACCATAAGGTTCATTGCACTATGAAGTATCTAAGTGCAGATTTCAAAAAAACTGTGTTAACAAACTGATCACTGAAGAAAAACCTGTAACTCTGTGAGCTGCATTCACGCATGGCAATGCAGTTTCTCAGAAAGCTTCTCTTCAGTTATTATGTGAGGATATTTCCTTTTTCACCATAGCCCTCAATGAACTCCCAAACATACCTTTGCAGAATCCACGACAACAGTGTTAGCAAACTGTTCCAAGAAGGGAAGTTTGGAACTCTGTGTGATGAAGTCACAGATCAGAAAGCCATCTCTCAGAAAGCTTCTCTCTAGTTATTATATGAGATTATTTCCTTTTTCACCATGGGCCACTATGGGCTCCCAAATATCACTTTCCAGAATCCACGAAAAGAGTGTTCGCAATGTGCTTCCTGGAGTCGATGTTATACGTCTGTGAGATGAACTCACAGATCAGAAAGAAGTTTCTCAGAAGGCTTCTGTCACGTTTTGAACGGATGATATTTCTTTGAAGAGTGTAGGCGTCAATGCGATCCAAGGAAGCACTTCTCAGGTTCCTCAAAGACAGTTTTAATGGACTGCATCACGCACCATAAGTGTAACACTGTGAGATGAATTCACACACAACAAAGAAGTTACTAAGAAAGCTTCTTTCTAGTTTTCATCTGAGATATTTCCTTTGTCACCGTAAGCTTCATTGCGCTAAGAGGTATCTCATTGCAGATTTCCAGAAAACTTTGTTAGCAAACTGATCACTGAAGAGAAACGTGTAACTCTGCGAGTTGCATTCACTCATGGCAATGCAGTTTCTCAGAAAGCTTCTCTTTAGTTATTATGTGAGGATATTTCCTTTTTCACCATAGCCCTCAATGAGCTCCCAAATATACCTTTGCAGAATCCACGACAACAGTGTTAGCAAACTGTTCCCAGAAGGGAAGGGTGGAACTCTGTGTGAAGAAGCCACACATCAGAAAGAAATCTCTCAGAAAGCTTCTCTCTAGTTATTATGTGAGGATATTTCCTTTATAACCATGGGCCCCTAAGGTCTCCCAAATATCACTGCACAGATTCCACGAAAAGAGTGTTAGCAAACTGCTTCCTGAAGTCTAAGTTATAAGTCTGTGAGATGAAATCACAGATCAGAAAGAAGTTTCTCAGAAAGCTTCTTTCACATTTTGAATGCATGAAATTTCCTTTATCAGCGCAGGCCTCAATGCGATCCAAAGAAGTCGTTCTCAGATTCCTCAAAGACAGTGTTAATGGACTGCACCACGAAACATGAGTGTAACTCTGTGAGATGAATTCACACATCACCAAGATGTTTCTAAGAAAGCTTCTTTCTAGTTTTCATCTGTGGATATTTCCTTTGTCACCGTAAGGTTCATTGTGCTTCAAAGTATCGAATTGCAGATTTCCAGAAAACTGTGTTAACAAACTAATCAGTGAAGAGAAACGTGTAACTCTGTGAATTGCATTCACACATGGCAATGCAGTTTCTCAGAAAGCTTCTTTTTAGTTATTATGTGAAGATATTTCCTTTTTCACCATAGCCCTCAATGAGCTCCCAAATATACCTTTGCAGAATCCACGACAACAGTGTTAGCAAACTGTTCCAAGAAGGGAAGGGTGGAACTCTGTGTGATGAAGCCGCACATCAAAAAGGAATCTCTCAGAAAGCTTCTCTCTAGTTATTATGTGAGGATATTTCCTTTTTCACCATGGGCCCCTATGCCCTCCCAAATATCACTTTACAGATTCCACGAAAAGAGTGTTAGCAAACTGCTTTCTGAAATCTAATTGATAAGTCTGTGAGATGAACTCACAGATCAGAAAGAAGTTTCTCAGAAAGCTTCTTTCACGTTTTGAACAGATGAAATTTCCTTTATCAGCGTAGGCCTCAATGCGATCCAAAGAAGCCGTTGTCAGATTCCTCAAAGACAGTGTTAATGGACTGCTCCACGAAACATAAGTGTAACTCTGTAGGATGAATTCACACATCACCATAAGTTTCTCAGAAAGCTTCTTTCCAGTTTTCATCTGTGGATATTTCCTTTGTCACCGTAAGGTTCATTGCACTATGAAATATCGAATGGCAGATTTCCAGAAAACTGTGTTAACAAACTGATAACTGAAGAGAAACGTGTATCTCTGTGAGTTGCATTCACACATGGCAATGCAGTTTCTCAGAAAGCTTCTCTTTAGTTATTATGTGAGGATATTTCCTTTTTCACCATAGCCCTCAATGAGCTCCCAAATATACCTTTGCAGAATCCAAGACAACAGTGTTAGCAAATGTTCCAAGAAGGGAAGGATTGAACTCTGTGTGACGAAGCCACACATAAGAAAGGAATCTCTCAGAAAGCTTCTCTCTAGTTATTATGTGAGGATATTTCCTTTTTCACCATAGGCCCCTGTGGGTTCCCAAATATCACTTTACAGATTCCACGAAAAGAGTGTTAGCAAACTGATTCCGGAAATCTAAATAAAAGTCTGTGAGATGAAATCACAGATCAGAAAGAAGTTTCTCAGAAAGCTTCTTTCACGTTTTGAACGGATGAAATTTCCTTTATCAGCGTAGGCCTCAATGCGATCCAAAAAGCCATTCTCAGTTTCCTCAAAGACAGTGTTAATGGACTGCTCCACGAAACATAAGTGTAACTCTGTGAGATGAATTCACACATCACCAAGAAGTTTCTAAGAAATCTTCTTTCTAGTTTTCATCTGTGGATATTTCCTTTGTCACCGTAAGGTTCATTGCGCTATGAAGTATCGAATTGCAGATTTCCAAAAAACTGTGTTAACAAACTGATCACTGAAGAGAAACTTGTAACTCTGTGAGATGCATGCACACATGGCAATGCAGTTTCTCAGAAAGCTTCTCTTTAGTTATTATGTGAGGATATTTCCTTTTTCACCAGAGCCCTCAATGAGCTCCCAAATATACCTTTGCAGAATCCACGACAACAGTGTTAGCAAACTGTTCCAAGAAGGGAAGGCTGGAACTCTGTGTGATGAAGCCGCACATCAGAAAGGAATCTCTCAGAAAGCTTCCCTCTAGTTATTAGGTGAGGATATTTCCTTTTTCACCATGGGCCCCTATGGGCTTCCAAATATCACACTACAGATTCCACGAAAACAGTGTTAGCTAACTGCTTCCTGAAATCTATGTTATAAGCCTGTGAGATGAACTCACATATTACAAAGAAGATTCTCAGAAAGCTTCTTTCACGTTTTGAACGGATGAAATTTCCTTTCTCAGCGAAGGCCTCAATGCGATCCAAAAAAGCAGTTCTCAGATTCTTCAAAGACAGTGGTAATGGACTGCTCCACGAAACATAAGTGTAATTCTGTGAGATGAATTCACACATCACCAAGAAGTTTCTAAGAAAGCTTCTTTCTAGTTTTCATCTGTGGATATTTCGTTTGTCACCATAAGGTTCATTGCGCTATGAAGTATCGAATTGCAGATTTCCAGAAAACTGTGTTAACAAACTGATCACTGAAGAGAAACGTGTAACTCTGTGAGTTGCATTCACACAGGGCAATGCAGTTTCTCACAAACATCTCTTTAGTTATTATGTGAAGATATTTCCTTTTTCACCTTAGCCCTCAATGAGCTCCCAAATATAGCTTTGCAGAATCCACGACAACACTGTTAGCAAACTGTTCCAAGAAGGGAAGTGGTGAACTCTGTGTGACGAAGCCACACATAAGAAAGGAATCTCTCAGAAAGCTTCTCTCTAGTTATTATGTGAGGATATTTCCTTTTTCACCATGGGCCCTAATGGGCTCCCAAATATCAGTTTACAGATTCCACGAAAACAGTGTTAGCAAACTGCTTCCTGAAATCTAAGTTATAAGTCTGTGAGATGAACTCACATATTACAAAGAAGATTCTCAGAAAGCTTCTTTCACGTTTTAAACAGATGAAATTTCCTTTATCAGCGAAGACCTCAATGTGATCTATAAAAGCAGTTCTCAGATTCCTCAAAGACAGTGGTATTGGACTGCTCCACGAAACATAAGTGTAATTCTGTGAGTTGAATTCACACATCACCAGGAAGTTTCTAAGAAAGCTTCTTTCTAGTTTTCATCTGTGGATATTTCCTTTGTCACCGTAAGGTTCATTGCGCTATGAAGTATCGAATTGCAGATTTCCAGAAAACTGTGTTAAAAAACTGATCACTGAAGAGAAACGTGTAACTCTGTGAGTTGCATTCACACATGGCAATGCAGTTTCTCAGAAAGCTTCTCTTTAGTTATTATGTGAGGATATTTCCTTTTTCACCATGGGCCCCTATGGGCTCCTAAATATCACTTTACAGATTCCACAAAAAGAGTGTTAGCAAACTGCTTCCTGAATTCTATGTTATAAGCCTGTGAGATGAACTGACAGATCAGAAAGAAGTTTCTCGGAAAGCTTCTTTCACGTTTTGAAAGGATGAAATTTCCTTTATCAGCGTAGGCCTCAATGCGATCCATAGAAGCCATTCTCAGATCCCTCAAAGACAGTGTTAATGGACTGCTCCACGAAACATAAGTGTAACTCTGTGAGATGAATTCACACATCACCAGGAAGTTTCTAAGAAAGCTTGTTTCTAGTTTTAATCTGTGGATATTTTCTTTGTCACCGTATGGTTCATTGCGCTATGAAGTATCTAATTGCAGATTTCCAGAAAACTGTGTTAACAAACTGATCACTGAAGAGAAAACTGTCACTCTGTGAGTTGCATTCACACATGGCAATGCAGTTTCTCAGAAAGATTCTCTTTTGTTATTATGTGAGGATATTTCCTTTTTCACATTAGCCCTCAATGACCTCCCAAATATACCTTTGCAGAATCCACGGCAACACTTTTAGGAAACTGTTCCAACAAGAGAAGGGTTGAACTCTGTGTGACGAAGCCACACATAAGAAAGGAATCTCTCAGAAAACTTCTCTCTAGTTATTATGTGAGGATATTTCCTTTTTCACCATGGGCCCCTATGGGCTCCCAAATATCACTTTACAGATTCCACGAAAACAGTCTTAGCAAACTGCTTCCTGAAATCTATGTTATAAGCCTGTGAGATGAACTCACATATTACAAAGAAGATTCTCAGAAAGCTTCTTTCACGTTTTGAACGGATGAAATTTCCTTTCTCAGCGAAGGCCTCAAAGCGATCCAAAAAAGCAGTTCTCAGATTCTTCAAAGACAGTGGTAATGGACTGCTCCACGAAACATAAGTGTAATTCTGTGAGATGAATTCACACATCACCAAGAAGTTTCTAAGAAAGCTTCTTTCTAGTTTTCATCTGTGGATATTTCGTTTGTCACCATAAGGTTCATTGCGCTATGAAGTATCGAATTGCAGATTTCCAGAAAACTGTGTTAACAAACTGACCACTGAAGAGAAACGTGTAACTCTGTGAGTTGCATTCACACAGGGCAATGCAGTTTCTCAGAAAGATTCTCTTTTGTTATTATGTGAGGATATTTCCTTTTTCACCTTAGCCCTCAATGAGCTCCCAAATATACCTTTGCAGAATCCACGACAACACTGTTAGCAAACTGTTCCAAGAAGGGAAGTGGTGAACTCTGTGTGACGAAGCCACACATAAGAAAGGAATCTCTCAGAAAGCTTCTCTCTAGTTATTATGTGAGGATATTTCCTTTTTCACCATGGGCCCTAATGGGCTCCCAAATATCAGTTTACAGATTCCACGAAAACAGTGTTAGCAAACTGCTTCCTGAAATCTAAGTTATAAGTCTGTGAGATGAACTCACATATTACAAAGAAGATTCTCAGAAAGCTTCTTTCACGTTTTAAACAGATGAAATTTCCTTTATCAGCGAAGACCTCAATGTGATCTATAAAAGCAGTTCTCAGATTCCTCAAAGACAGTGGTATTGGACTGCTCCACGAAACATAAGTGTAATTCTGTGAGTTGAATTCACACATCACCAGGAAGTTTCTAAGAAAGCTTCTTTCTAGTTTTCATCTGTGGATATTTCCTTTGTCACCGTAAGGTTCATTGCGCTATGAAGTATCGAATTGCAGATTTCCAGAAAACTGTGTTAACAAACTGATCACTGAAGAGAAACGTGTAACTCTGGGAGTTGCATTCACACATGGCAATGCAGTTTCTCAGAAAGCTTCTCTTTAGTTATTATGTGAGGATATTTCCTTTTTCACCATGGGCCCCTAAGGGCTCCTAAATATCACTTTAGAGATTCCACAAAAAGAGTGTTAGCAAACTGCTTCCTGAATTCTATGTTATAAGCCTGTGAGATGAACTGACAGGTCAGAAAGAAGTTTCTCGGAAAGCTTCTTTCACGTTTTGAAATGATGAAATTTCCTTTATCAGCGTAGGCCTCAATGCGATCCATAGAAGCCGTTCTCAGATCCTTCAAAGACAGTGTTAATGGACTGCTCCACGAAACATAAGTGTAACTCTGTGAGATGAATTCACACATCACCAAGAAGTTTCTAAGAAAGCTTCTTTCTAGTTTTAATCTGTGGATATTTTCTCTGTCACCGTATGGTTCATTGCGCTATGAAGTATCTAATTGCAGATTTCCAGAAAACTGTGTTAACAATCTGATCACTGAAGAGAAAACTGTCACTCTGTGAGTTGCATTCACACATGGCAATGCAGTTTCTCAGAAAGATTCTCTTTTGTTATTATGTGAGGATATTTCCTTTTACACCATAGCCCTCAGTGAGCTCCCAAATATACCTTTGCAGAATCCACGACAACAGTGTTAGCAAACTGTTCCAAGGAATGAAGGGTGGAACTCTGTGTGATGAAGCCGCACATCAGAAAGGAATCTCTCAGAAAGCTTCTCTCTAGTTATTATGTGAGGATATTTCCTTTTTCACCTTGGGCCCCTATGGGATCTCAAATATCAGTTTACAGATTCCACGAAAAGAGTGTAAGCGAAATGCTTCCTGAAGTCTAAGTTATAAGTCTGTGAGATGAACTCACAGATCAGAAAGACGTTTCTCAGAAAGCTTCTTTCACGTTTTGAATGCATGAAATGTCCTTTATCAGCGTAGGCCTCAATGTGATCCAAAGAAGCCGTTCTCAGTTTCCTCAAAGACAGTGTTAATGGACCTCTCCACTAAACATAAGTGTAACTCTGTGAGATGAATTCAGACATTACCAAGAAGTTTCTAAGAAAGCTTCTTTCTAGTTTTCATCTGTGGATATTTCCTTTGTCACCGTAAGGTTCATTGCGCTATGAAATATCAAATTGCAGATTTCGAGAAAACTGTGTTAACAAAATGATCACTGAAGAGAGACGTGTAACTCTGTGAGTTGCATTCAAACATGGCAATGCAGTTTCTTAGAATACTTCTCTTTAGTTAGTATGTGAGGATATTTCCTTTTTCACCATCACCCTCATTGGTCTCCCAAATATACCTTCGCAGAATCACGACAACAGTGTTAACAAACTGTTCCATGAAGGGAAGGGTGGAACTCTGTGTGACGAAGAAACACATCAGAAAGGAATCTCTCAGACAGCTTCTCTCTAGTTATTATGTGAGGATATTTCCGTTTTCACCAAGAGGCCCCTATGGGCTCCCAAATATCACTTTACAGATTCCACGAAAAGAGTGTTAGCAAACTGTTTCCTGAAATCTAAGTTATAAGTCTGTGAGATGAACTCACAGATCAGAAAGAAGTTTCTCAGAAAGCTTATTTCACGTTTTGAACGGATGAAATTTCCTTTATCAGCGTAGGCCTCAATGCGATCCATAGAAGCCCTTCTCAGATTCCTCAAAGACAGTGTTAATAGACTGCTCCACGAAACATAAGTGTAACTGTGTGGGATGAATTCACACATCACCAAGAAGTTTCTAAGAAAGCTTCTTTCTAGTTTTCATCTGTGGATATTTACTTTGTCACCGTAAGGTTCATTGCGCTATGAAGTATCTAATTGCAGATTTCCAGAAAACTGTGTTAACAAACTGATCACTGAAGAGAAAAGTTTAACTCTGTGAGTTGCATTCACACAGGCCATGCAGTTTCTCAGAAAGCTTCTCTTTAGTTATTATGTGAGGATATATCCTTTTTCACCATAGCGCTCAAAGAGCTCCCAAATATAACTTTGCAGAATCCACGACAACAGTGTTACCAAACTGTTCCAAGAAGGGAAGGGTGGAACTCTGTGTGATGAAGCCGCACATCAGAAAGGAATCTCTCAGAAAGCTTCTCTCTAGTTATTATGTGAGGATGTTTCCTTTTTCAACATGGGCCCCTATGGGCTCCCAAATATCACTTTACAGATTCCACGAAAAGAGTGTTAGCAAACTTCTTCCCGAAGTCTAAGCTATAAGCCTGTGAGATGAACTCACAGATCAGAAAGAAGTTTCTCAGAAAGCTTCTTTCACGTTTTGAATGATGAAATTTCCTTTATGAGCGTAGGCCTCAATGCGATCCAAAGAAGCCGTTCTCAGATTCGTCAAAGACACTGTTAATGGACTGCTCCACGAAACATAAGTGTAACTCTGTGACATGAATTCACACATCACCAAGAAGTTTCTATGAAAGCTTCTTTCTAGTTTTCATCTGTGGATATTTACTTTGTCACCGTAAGGTTCATTGCGCTATGAAGTATCTATTTGCAGATTTCCAGAAAACTGTGTTAACAAACTGATCACTGAAGAGAAAAGTGTAACTCTGTGAGTTGCATTCACACAGGCCATGCAGTTTCTCAGAAAGCTTCTCTTTAGTGATTATGTGAGGATATTTCCTTTTTCACCATAGCCCTCAATGAGCTCCTAAATATAACTTTGCAGAATACACGACAACAGGGTTAGCAAAGTGTTCCAGGAAGGGAAGGGTGGAACTCTGTGTGATGAAGCCGCACATGAGAAAGGAATCTCTCAGAAAGCTTCTTTCTAGTTATTATGTGAGGATATTTCCTTTTTCACCATGGGCCCCTATGGGCTCCCAAATATCACTTTACAGATTCCACGAAAAGAGTGTTAGCAAACTGCTTCCTGAAATCTAAGTTATAAGACTGTGAGATGAACTCACAGATCAGAAAGAAGTTTCTCAGAAAGATTCTTTCACGTTTTGAACGGATGAAATTTCCTTTATCAGCGAAGGCCTCAATGCCATCCAAAGAAGCAAATCTCAGATTCCTCAAAGACAGTGGTAATGGACTGCTCCACGAAACATAAGTGTAACACTGTGAGATGAATTCACACATTACAAGGAAGTTTCTAAGAAAGCTTCTTTCTAGTTTTCATCTGTGGATTTTTCCTTTGTCACCGTAGGGTTCACTGCGCTATGAAGTATCTAATTGCAGATTTCCAGAAAACTGTGTTAACAAACTGATCACTGAAGAGAAACGTGTAACTCTGTGAGTTGCATTCACACATGGCAATGCAGTTTCTCAGAAAACTTCTCTTTAGTTATTATGTGAGGATATTTCCTTTTTCACCATGGGTCCCTATGGGCTCCCAAATATCACTTTACAGATTCCACAAAAAGAGTGTTAGCAAACTGCTTCCTGAAGTCTAAGTTATAAGCCTGTGAGATGAACTCACAGATCAGAAAGAAGTTTCTCAGAAAGCTTCTTTACGTTTTGAACGATGAAATTTCCTTTATCAGCGTAGGCCTCAAGCGATCCAAAGAAGCCGTTCTCAGATTCCTCAAAGACAATGTTAATGGACTGCTCCACGAAACATATGTGTAACTCTGTGAGATGAATTCACACATCACCAAGAAGTTTCTAAGAAACCTTCTTTCTAGTTTTCATCTGTGGATATTTCCTTTGTCACCGTAAGGTTCATTGCGCTATGAAGTTTCGAATTGCAGATTTCCAGAAAACTGTGTTAACAAACTGATCACTGAAGAGAAACATGTAACTCTGTGAGTTGCATTCACACATGGCAATGTAGTTTCTCAGAAAGCTTCTCTTTAGTTATTATGTGAGAATATTTATTTTTTAACCATAGCCCTCAATATGCTCCCAAATATACCTTTGCAGAATCCACGACAACACTGTTAGCAAACTGTTCCGAGAAGGGAAGGGTGGCAACTCTGTGTGATGAAGCCTCACATCAGAAGGGAATCTCTCAGAAAGCTTCTCTCTAGTTATTATGTGAGGATATTTCCTTTTTCACCATGGGCCCCTAAGGGCTCCCAAATATCACTTTACAGATTCCACGAAAAGAGTGTTAGCAATCTGCTTCCTGAAATCTAAGTTATAAGTCTGTGAGATGAACTCACAGATCAGAAAGAAGTTTCTCAGAAAGCTTATTTCACGTTTTGAACGGATGAAATTTCCTTTATCAGCGAAGGCCTCAATGCCATCCAAAGAAGCAGATCTCAGATTCCTCAAAGACAGAGGTAATGGACTGTTCCACGAAACATAAGTGTAACACTGTGAGATGAATTCACACATTACGAAGAAGTTTCTAAGAAAGCTTCTTTCTAGTTTTCATCTGTGGATATTTCCTTTTTCACCGTAAGGTTCATTACGCTATGAAGTATCTAATTGCAGATTTCCAGAAAACTGTGTTAACAAACTGATCACTGAAAAGAAACGTGTAACTCTCTGAGTTGCATTCACACATGGCAATGCAATTTCTCAGAAAACTTCTCTTTAGTGATTATGTGAGGATATTTCCTTTTTCACCATGGGCCCCTAAGGGCTCCCAAATATCACTTTACAGATTCCACAAAAGAGTGTTAGCAAACTTCTTCCTGAAATCTAATTTATAAGTCTGTGAGATGAACTCACAGATCAGAAAGAAGTTTCTCAGAAAGCTTCCTTCACGTTTTGAACGGATGAAATTTCCTTTATCAGCATAGGCCTCAATGCGATCCAAAGAAGCCGTTCTCAGATTCCTCAAAGACAGTGTTAATGGACTGCTCCACGAAAAATAAGTGTAACTCTGTGAGATGAATTCACACATCACCAAGAAGTTTCTAAGAAAGCTTCTTTCTAGTTTTCATCTGTGGATATCTAATTTCTCACCGTAAGGTTCATTGCACTATGCAGTTTCGAATTGCAAATTTCCAGAAATCCGTATTAACAAACTGATCACTGAAGACAAACGTGTAACTCTGTGAGTTGCATTCACACATGGCAATGCAGTTTCTCAGAAAGCTTCTCTTTAGTTTTTATGTGAGGATATTTCCTTTTCCACCATAGCCCTCAATGAGCTTCCAAATATACATTTGCAGAATCCACGACAACAGTGTTAACAAACTGTCCAAGAAGGGAAGGGTGGAACTCTGTTTGATGAAGCCACACATCAGAATGGAATCTCTCAGAAAGCTTCTCTCTAGTTATTATGTGAGGATGTTTCCTTTTTCAACATGGGCCCCTATGGGCTCCCAAATATCTTTTACAGATTCCACGAAAAGAGTGTTAGCAAACTGCTTCCTGAAGTCTAAGTTATAAGTCTGTGAGATGAACTCGCAGATCAGAAAGAAGTTTCTCAGAAAGCTTCTTTCAGGTTGTGAACGGATGAAATTTCCTTTATCAGCGTAGGCCTCAATGCGATCCAAAGAAGCCATTCTCAGATTCCTCAAAGACAGTGTTAAAGGACTGCTCCACGAAACATAAGTGTAACTCTGTGAGATGAATTCACACATCACCAAGAAGTTTCTAAGATAGCTGCTTTGTAGTTTTCATCAGTGGATATTTCCTTTGTCACCATAAGGTTCATTGCGCTATGAAGTATCTAATTGCAGATTTCCAGAAAACTGTGTTAACAAACTGATCACTGAAGAGAAACGTGTAACTCTGTGAGTTGCATTCACACATGGCAATGCAGTTTCTCAGAAAGCTTCTCTTTAGTTATTATGTGAGGATATTTCCTTTTTCACCATAGCCCTCAAAGAGCTCCCAAATATACCTTTGAAGAATCCACAAAAACAGTGTTAGCAAACTGTTCCAAGAAGGGAAGGGTGGAACTCTGTGTGACGAAGCCACACATCAGAAAGGAATCTCTCAGAATGCTCCTCCCTAGTTATTATGGGAGGATAATTCCTTTTTCACCATGGTCCCCTATGGGCTCCAAACATCACTTTACAGATTCCACGAAAAGAGTGTTAGCAAACTGCTTCCTGAAGGCTAAGTTATAAGCCTGTGAGATGAACTCACAGATCAGAAAGAAGTTTCTCAGAAAGCTTCTTTCACGTTTTCAACGGATGAAATTTCCTTTATCAGCGTAGGACTCAATGCGATCCAAAGAAGCCTTTCTCAGTTTCCTCAAAGACAGTGTTAATGCACTGCTCCACGAAACATAAGTGTAACTCTCTGAAATGAATTCACACATCACCAAGAAATTTCTAAGAATGCTTCTTTCTAGTTTTCATCTGTGGATATTTCCTTTGTCACCGTAAGGTTCATTGCGCTATGAAGTATCTAATTGCAGATTTCCAGAAAACTGTGTTAACAAACTGATCACTGAAGGGAAACGTGTAACTCTGTGAGTTGCATTCACACATGACAATGCAGTTTCTAAGAAAGCTTCTCTTTAGTTATTATGTGAGGATATTTCCTTTTTCACCATAGCCCTCAATGAGCTCCCAAATATACCTTTACATAATCCACGACAACAGTGTTAGCAAACTGTTCCAAGAAGGGAAGGGTGGAACTCCGTGTGATGAAGCCGCACATCAGAAAGGAATCTCTCAGAATGCTTCTCTCTAGTTATTATGGGAGGATATTTCGTTGTCCACCATGGGCCCCTATGGGCTCCCAAATATCACTTTACAGATTCTACAAAAAGAGTGTTAGCAAACTTCTTCCCGAAGTCTAAGCTATAAGCCTGTGAGATGAACTCACAGATCAGAAAGAAGTTTCTCAGAAAGCTTCTTTCACGTTTTGAATGATGAAATTTCCTTTATGAGCGTAGGCCTCAATGCGATCCAAAGAAGCCGTTCTCAGATTCGTCAAAGACACTGTTAATGGACTGCTCCACGAAACATAAGTGTAACTCTGTGACATGAATTCACACATCACCAAGAAGTTTCTAAGAAAGCTTCTTTCTACTTTTCATCTGTGGATATTTCCGTTGTCACCGTAAGGTTCATTACGCTATGAAGTATGTAATTGCCGATTTCCAGAAAACTGTGTTAACGAACTGATAACTCAACAGAAACGTGTAACTCTGTGAGTTGCATTCACACATGGTAATGCAGTTTCTCAGAAAGCTTCTCTTTAGTTATTAGGTGAGGATATTTCCTTTTTCACCATAGCCCTCAATGAGCTCCCAAATATACCTTTACAGAATCCACGACAACAGTGTTAGCAAACTGTTCCAAGAAGGGACGGGTGGAACTCTGTGTGATGAAGCCACACATAAAAAAGGAATCTCTCAGAATGCTTCTCTCTAGCTATCATGTGAGGATATTTCCTTTTTCACCATGGGCCCCTATGGGCTCCCAAATATCACTTTACAGATTCCACGACAACAGTGTTAGCAAACTGCTTCCTGAAGTCTAAGTTATAAGCCTGTGAAATGAACTCACAGATCAGAAAGAAGTTTCTCAGAAACCTTCTTTCACTTTTTGAACGATGAAATTTCCTTTATCAGCGTAGGCCTCAATGTGATCCTAAGAGGCGGTTCTCAGATTCCTCAAAGACAGTGTTAATGGACTCCACGAAACATAAGTGTAACTCTGTGAGATGAATTCACACATCACCAAGAAGTTTCTAAGAAATCTTCTTTCTAGTTTTCATCTGTGGATATTTCCTTTGTCACCGTAAGTTTCATTGCGCTATGAAGTATCTAATTGCCGATTTCCAGAAAACTGTGTTAACAAACTGATCACTGAAGAGAAACGTGTAACTCTGTGAGTTGCATTCACACATGGCAATGCAGTTTCTCAGAAAGCTTCTCTTTAGTTATTATGTGAGGATATTTCCTTTTTCTCCATAGCCCTCAATGAGCTCCCAAGTATACCTTTGCAGAATCCACGTCAAAAGTGTTAGCAAACTGTTCTAAGAAGGGAAGGGTGGAACTCTGTGTGATGAAGCCGCACATCAGAAAGGAATCTCTCAGAATGCTTCTCTCTAGTTATTATGTGAGGATATTTCCTTTTTCACCATGAGCCCCAATGGTCTCCCAAATATCACTTTACAGATTCCACAAAAAGAGTGTTAGCAAACTGCTTCCTGAAGTCTAAGTTATA
Source organism: Rhinopithecus roxellana (assembly GCF_007565055.1). Taxonomy (NCBI): domain Eukaryota; kingdom Metazoa; phylum Chordata; class Mammalia; order Primates; family Cercopithecidae; genus Rhinopithecus; species Rhinopithecus roxellana. The sequence goes on from NC_044552.1 coordinate 147,464,594, forward strand.
AGCCTGTGAGATGAACTCACAGATCAGAAAGAAGTTTCTCAGAAAGCGTCTTTCACGTTTTGAACGATGAAATTTCCTTTATCAGCGTAGGCCTCAATGCGATCCAAAGAAGCCGTTCTCAGATTCCTCAAAGACAGTGTTAATGGACTCCAGGAAACATAACTGTAACTCTGTGAGATGAATTCACACATCACCAAGAAGTTTCTAAGAAAGCTTCTTTCTAGTTTTCATCTGTGGATATTTCCTTTGTCACCGTAAAGTTCATTGTGCTGTGAACTATCTAATTCCAGATTTCCAGAAAACAGTGTTGACAAACTGATCACTGAAGAGAACTGTGTATCTCTGGGAGTTGCATTCACACATGGCAATGCAGTTTCTCAGAAAGCTTCTCTTTAGTTATTATGTGAGGATATTTCCTTTTTCAACATAGCCGTCAATGAGCTCCCAAATATACCTTGGCAGAATCTACGACAACAGTGTTAGCAAACTCTTCCAAAAAGGGAAGGGTGGAACCCTGTGTGATGAAGCCGCACATCAGAAAGGAATCTCTCAGAATGCTTCTCTCTAGTTATTATGTGAGGATATTTCCTTTTTCACCATGGGACCCCATGGTCTCCCAAATATCACTTACAGATTCCAGGAAAAGAGTGTTAGCAAACTGCTTCCTGAAGTCTAAGTTATAAGTCTGTGAGATAAAGTCACAGATCAGAAAGAAGTTTCTCAGAAAGCTTCTTTCACGTTTTGAACGATGCAATTTCCTTTATCAGCGTAGGCCTCAATGCGATCCAAGGAAGCCGTTCTCAGATTCCTCAAAGACAGTCTTAATGGACTGCTCCACGAAATATAAGTGTAACTCTCTGAGACGAATTCACACATCACCAAAAAGTGTCTAAGAAAGCTTCTTTCTAGTTTTCATCTGTGGATATTTCCTTTGTCACCGTAATGTTCATTGCGCTATGAAGTATCTTATTGCAGATTTCCAGAAAATTGTGTTAACAAACTGATCACTGAAGAGAAGCCTGTAACTATGTGAGTTGCCTTCACACATGGCAATGCAGTTTCTCAGAAAGCTTCTCTTTAGTTATTATGTGAGGATATTTCCTTTTTCACCACGGGCCTCTTTGGGCTCCCAAATATCACTTAACACATTCCAAAAAAAGAGTGTAAGAAAACTGCTTCCTGCACTCTAAGTTATAAGTCTGTGAGATGAACTCCACAGATCAGAAAGACGTTTCTCAGAAAGCTTTTTTCACGTTTTGAACGGATGAAATTTCCTTTATCAGCGTAGGTCTCAATGCGATCCAAAGAAGCCGTTCTCAGATTCCTCAAAGACAGTGTTAATGGACTGTTCCAAGAAACATAAGTGTATCTCTGTGAGATGAATTCACACTTCACCAAGAAGTTTCTAAAAAAGCTTCTTTCTAGTTTTCATCTATGGATATTTCCTTTGTCACCATAAGGTTCATTGCAATATGAAGTATCTAATTGCAGATTTCCAGAAAACTGTGTTAACAAACTGATCACTGAAGAGAAACGTTGAACTCTGTGAGTTGCATTCACACATGGCAATGCAGTTTCTCAGAAAGCTTCTCTTTAGTTATTATGTGAGGATATTTCCTTTTTCACTATAGCCCTCAATGAGCTCCCAAATATACCTTTGCAGAATCCACGACAAGAGTGTTAGCAAACTGTTCCAAAAAGGGAAGGGTGGAACTCTGCGTGATGAAGCCGCACATCAGAAAGAAATCTCTCAGAAAGCTTCTCTCTAGTTATTATGTGCGGATATTTCCTTTTTCACCACGGGCCCCTATGGGCTCCCAAATATCACTTTACAGATTCCACGAAAAGAGAATAAGCAAACTGCTTCCTGAAGTCTAAGTTATAAGTCTGTGAGATGAACTCCACAGATCAGAAAGACGTTTCTCAGAAAGCTTCCTTCAAGTTTTGAACGGATGAAATTTCCTTTATCAGCATAGGCCTCAATGCGATCCAAAGAAGCCGTTCTCTGATTCCTCAAAGATGGTGTTAATGGACTGCTCCAAGAAACATCAGTGTAAACCTGTGAGGTGAATTCACACATCACCAAAAAGATTCTAAGAATGCTTCTTTTTAGTTTTCATCTGTGAATATTTCCTTTGTCACCGTAAAGTTCATTGCGCTATGAAGTATCTAATTGCAGATTTCTAGAAAACTGTGTTAACAAACTGATCACTGAAGAGAAACTTTGAACTCTGTGAGTTGCATTCACACATGGCAATGTAGTTTCTCAGAAACCTTCTCTTTAGTTATTATGTGAGGATATTTCCCTTTTCACCATAGCTCTCAATGAGCTCCCAAAATACCTTTGCAGAATCCACGAAAACAGTGTTAGGAAAATGTTCCAAGAAGGGAAGGGTGGAACTCTGTGTGATGAAGCCGCACATCAGAAAGGAATCTATCAGAATACTTCTCTCTAGTTATTATGTGAGGATATTTCCTTTTTCACCATGGGCCCCGATGGTCTCCCAAATATCACTTTACAGATTCCACAAAAAGAGTGTTAGCAAACTGCTTCCTGAACTCTAAATTATAACTCTGTGAGATGAACTCACAGATCAGAAAGATGTTTGTCAGAAAGCTTCTTTCACGTTTTGAACGATGAAATTTACTTTATCAGCGTAGGCCTCAAAGCGATCCAAAGAAGCCGTTCTCAGATTCCTCAAAGACAGTGTTAATGGACTCCATGAAATAGAAGTGTAACTGTGTAAGATGAATTCACACATCACCAAGAAGTTTCTAAGAAAGCTTCTTTCTAAGTTTTCTTCTGTGGATATTTCCTTTGTCACCGTAAGGTTCATTGCGTTATGAAGAATCTAATTGCAGATTTCCAGAAAACTGTGTTAACAAACTGATCACTGAAGAGAAACGTGTAACTCTGTGAGTTGCATTCACACATGGCAATGCAGTTTCTCAGAAAGCTTCTCTTTAGTTTTTATGTGAGGATATTTCCTTTTTCACCATAGCCCTCAATATGCTCCCAAATATACCTTTGCAGAATCCACGACAACACTGTTAGCAAACTGTTCCGAGAAGGGAAGGGTGCAACTCTGTGTGATGAAGCCACACATCAGAAGGGAATCTCTCAGAAAGCTTCTCTCTAGTTATTATGTGAGGATATTTCCTTTTTCACCATGGGCCCCTAAGGGCTCCCAAATATCACTGTACAGATTCCACGAAAAGAGTGTTAGCAAACTGCTTCCTGAAATCTAAGTTATAAGTCTGTGAGATGAACTCACAGATCAGAAAGAAGTTTCTCAGAAAGTTTCTTTCACGTTTTGAACAGATGAAATTTCCTTTATCAGCGAAGGCCTCAATGCCATCCAAAGAAGCAGATCTCCGATTCCTCAAAGACAGTGGTAATGGACTGCTCCACGAACCATAAGTGTAACACTGTGAGATGTATTCACACATTACCAAGAAGTTTCTAAGAAAGCTTCTTTCTAGTTTTCATCTGTGGATATTTCCTTTGTCACCGTAAGGTTCATTGCGCTATGAAGTATCTAATTGCAGATTTCCAGAAAACTGTGTTAACAAACTGATCACTGAACAGAAACGTGTAACTCTCTGAGTTGCATTCACACATGGCAATGCAATTTCTCAGAAAACTTCTCTTTAGTTATTATGTGAGGATATTTCCATTTTCACCATGGGCCCCTAAGGGCTCCCAAATATCACTTTACAGATTCCACAAAAAGAGTGTTAGCAAACTGCTTCCTGAAATCTAATTTATAAGTCTGTGAGATGAACTCACAGATCAGAAAGAAGTTTCTCAGAAAGCTTCTTTCACGTTTTGAACGGATGAAATTTCCTTTATCAGCATAGGCCTCAATGCGATCCTAAGAACCCGTTCTCAGATTCCTCAAAGACAGTGTTAATGGACTGCTCCACGAAAATAAGTGTAACTCTGTGAGATGAATTCACACATCACCAAGAAGTTTCTAAGAAAGCTTCTTTCTAGTTTTCATCTGTAGATATCCAATTTTTCACCGTAAGGTTCATTGCACTATGAAGTTTCGAATTGCAAATTTCCAGGAATCCGTATTAACAAATTGATCACTGAAGACAAACGTGTAACTCTGTGAGTTGCATTCACACATGGCAATGCAGTTTCTCAGAAAGCTTCTCTTTAGTTTTTATGTGAGGATATTTCCTTTTTCACCATAGCCCTCAATGAGCTCCCAAATATACATTTGCAGAATCCACGACAACAGTGTTAACAAACTGTTCCAAGAAGGGAAGGGTGGAACTCTGTGTGATGAAGCCACACATCAGAAAGGAATCTCTCAGAAAGCTTCTCTCTAGTTATTATGTGAGGATGTTTCTTTTTTCAACATGGTCCCCTATGGGCTCCCAAATATCACTTTACAGATTCCACGAAAAGAGTGTTAGCAAACTGCTTCCTGAAGTCTAAGTTATAAGTCTGTGAGATGAACTCACAGATCAGAAAGAAGTTTCTCAGAAAGCTTCTTTCACGTTGTGAACGGATGAAATTTCCTTTATCAGCGTAGGCCTCAATGCGATCCAAAGAAGCCATTCTCAGATTCCTCAAAGACAGTGTTAAAGGACTGCTCCACGAAACATAAATGTAACTCTGTGAGATGAATTCACACATCACCAAGAAGTCTCTAAGATAGCTGCTTTGTAGTTTTCATCTGTGGATATTTCCTTTGTCACCATAAGGTTCATTGCGCTATGAAGTATCTAATTGCAGATTTCCAGAAAACTGTGTTAACTATCTGATCACTGAAGAGAAACGTGTAACTCTGTGAGTTGCATTCACACATGGCAATGCAGTTTCTCAGAAAGCTTCTCTTTAGTTATTACGTGAGGATATTTCCTTTTTCACCATAGCCCTCAAAGAGCTCCCAAATATACCTTTGAAGAATCCACAAAAACAGTGTTAGCAAACTGTTCCAAGATGGGAAGGGTGGAACTCTGTGTGACGAAGCCACACATCAGAAAGGAATCTCTCAGAATGCTTCTCCCTAGTTATTATGGGAGGATAATTCCTTTTTCACCATGGTCCCCTATGGGCTCCCAAATGTCACTTTACAGATTCCACGAAGAGAGTGTTAGCAAACTGCTTCGTGAAATCTAAGTTATAAGTCTCTGAGATGAACTCACAGATCAGAAAGAAGTTTCTTAGAAAGATTCTTTCACGTTTGGAACGGATGAAATTTTCTTTATCAGCGAAGGCCACAATGCCATCCAAAGAAGCAGATCTCCGAATCCTCAAAGACAGTGGTAATGGACTGCTCCACGAAACATAAGTGTAACACTGTGAGATGTATTCACACATTTCCAAGAAGTTTCTAAGGAAGATTCTTTCTAGTTTTCATCTGTGGATTTTTCCTTTGTCACCGTAAGGTTCATTGCGCTATGAAATATCTAATTGCATATTTCCAGAAAACTGTGTTAACAAACTGATCACTGAAGAGAAACGTGTAACTCTGTGAGTTGCATTCACACATGGCAATGCAGTTTCTCAGAAAACTTCTCTTTAGTTATTATGTGAGGATATTTGCTTTTTCACCATGGGCCCCTATGGGCTCCCAAATATTACTTTACAGATTCCACGAAAAGAGTGTTAGCAAACACCTTCCTGAAGGCTAAGTTATAAGCCTGTGAGATGAACACACAGATCAGAAAGAAGTTTCTCAGAAAGCTTCTTTCACGTTTTCAACGGATGAAATTTCCTTTATCAGCGTAGGCCTCAATGCGATTAAAGAAGCCGTTCTCAGTTTCCTCAAAGACAGTGTTAATGCACTGCTCCACGAAACATAAGTGTAACTCTCTGAAATGAATTCACACATCACCAAGAAGTTTCTAAGAAAGCTTCTTTCTAGTTTTCATCTGTGGATATTTCCTTTGTCACCGCAAGGTTCATTGCGCTATGAAGTATCTAATTGCAGATTTCCAGAAAACTGTGTTAACAAACTGATCACTGAAGGGAAACGTGTAACTCTCTGAGTTGCATTCACACATGACAATGCAGTTTCTCAGAAAGCTTCTCTTTAGTTATTATGTGAGGATATTTCCTTTTTCACTATAACCCTCAATGAGCTCCCAAATATACCTTTGCAGAATCCACAAAAACAGTGTTAGCAAACTGTTCCAAGAAGGGAAGGTTGGAGCTCTGTGTGACGAAGCCACACATCAGAAAGGAATCTCTGAGAATGCTTATCCCTAGTTATTATGTGAGGATATTTCCTTTTTCACCATGGGCCCCTAAAGGCTCCCAAATATCACTTTACAGATTCCACCAAAAGAGTGTTAGCAAACTGCTTCCTGAAGGCTAAGTTATAAGCCTGTGAGATGAACTCATAGATCAGAAAGAAGTTTCTCAGAAAGCTTCTTTCACGTTTTCAACGGATGAAATTTCCTTTATCAGCGTAGGACTCAATGCGATCCAAAGAAGCCTTTCTCAGTTTCCTCAAAGACAGTGTTAATGCACTGCTCCACGAAACATAAGTGTAGCTCTCTGAAATGAATTCACACAACACCAAGAAGTTTCTAAGAAAGCTTCTTTCTAGTTTTCATCTGTGGATATTTCCTTTGTCACCGCAAGGTTCATTGCACTATGAAGTTTCGAATTGCAAATTTCCAGAAATCCGTATTAACAAACTGATCACTGAAGACAACGTGTAACTCTGTGAGTTGCATTCACACATGGCAATGCAGTTTCTCAGAAAGCTTCTCTTTAGTTTTTATGTGAGGATATTTCCTTTTTCACCATAGCCCTCAATGAGCTCCCAAATATACATTTGCAGAATCCACGACAACAGTGTTAACAAACTGTTCCAAGAAGGGAAGGGTGGAACTCTGTGTGATGAAGCCACACATCAGAATGGAATCTCTCAGAAAGCTTCTCTCTAGTTATTATGTGAGGATGTTTCCTTTTTCAACATGGGCCCCTATGGGCTCCCAAATATCACTTTACAGATTCCACGAAAAGAGTGTTAGCAAACTGCTTCCTGAAGCCTAAGTTATAAGTCTGTGAGATGAACTCACAGATCAGAAAGAAGTTTCTCAGAAAGCTTCTTTCACGTTGTGAACGGATGAAATTTCCTTTATCAGCGTAGGCCTCAATGCGATCCAAAGAAGCCATTCTCAGATTCCTCAAAGACAGTGTTAAAGGACTGCTCCACGAAACATAAGTGTAACTCTGTGAGATGAATTCACACATCACCAAGAAGTTTCTAAGAAACCTTCTTTCTAGTTTTCATCTATGGATATTTCCTTTGTCACCGTAAGGTTCATTGCGCTATGAAGTTTCGAATTGCAGATTTCCAGAAAACTGTGTTAACAAACTGATCACTGAAGAGAAACATGTAACTCTGTGAGTTGCATTCACACATGGCAATGCAGTTTCTCAGAAAGCTTCTCTTTAGTTATTATGTGAGAATATTTATTTTTTAACCATAGCCCTCAATATGCTCCCAAATATACCTTTGCAGAATCCACGACAACACTGTTAGCAAACTGTTCCGAGAAGGGAAGGGTGCAACTCTGTGTGATGAAGCCACACATCAGAAGGGAATCTCTCAGAAAGCTTCTCTCTAGTTATTATGTGAGGATATTTCCTTTTTCACCATGGGCCCCTAAGGGCTCCCAAATATCACTTTACAGATTCCACGAAAAGAGTGTTAGCAAACTGCTTCCTGAAATCTAAGTTATAAGTCTGTGAGATGAACTCACAGATCAGAAAGAAGTTTCTCAGAAAGTTTCTTTCACGTTTTGAACAGATGAAATTTCCTTTATCAGCGAAGGCCTCAATGCCATCCAAAGAAGCAGATCTCCGATTCCTCAAAGACAGTGGTAATGGACTGCTCCACGAACCATAAGTGTAACACTGTGAGATGTATTCACACATTACCAAGAAGTTTCTAAGAAAGCTTCTTTCTAGTTTTCATCTGTGGATATTTCCTTTGTCACCGTAAGGTTCATTGCGCTATGAAGTATCTAATTGCAGATTTCCAGAAAACTGTGTTAACAAACTGATCACTGAAAAGAAACGTGTAACCCTCTGAGTTGCATTCACACATGGCAATGCAATTTCTCAGAAAACTTCTCTTTAGTTATTATGTGAGGATATTTCCTTTTTCACCATGGGCCCCTAAGGGCTCCCAAATATCACTTTACAGATTCCACAAAAAGAGTGTTAGCAAACTGCTTCCTGAAATCTAATTTATAAGTCCGTGAGATGAACTCACAGATCAGAAAGAAGTTTCTCAGAAAGCTTCTTTCACGTTTTGAACGGATGAAATTTCCTTTATCAGCATAGGCCTCAATGCGATCCAAAGAAGCCGTTCTCAGATTCCTCAAAGACAGTGTTAATGGACTGCTCCACGAAAATAAGTGTAACTCTGTGAGATGAATTCACACATCACCAAGAAGTTTCTAAGAAAGCTTCTTTCTAGTTTTCATCTGTAGATATCTAATTTTTCACCGTAAGGTTCATTGCACTATGAAGTTTCGAATTGCAAATTTCCAGAAATCCGTATTAACAAACTGATCACTGAAGACAAACGTGTAACTCTGTGAGTTGCATTCACACATGGCAATGCAGTTTCTCAGAAAGCTTCTCTTTAGTTTTTATGTGAGGATATTTCCTTTTTCACCATAGCCCTCAATGAGCTCCCAAATATACATTTGCAGAATCCACGACAACAGTGTTAACAAACTGTTCCAAGAAGGGAAGGGTGGAACTCTGTGTGATGAAGCCACACATCAGAATGGAATCTCTCAGAAAGCTTCTCTCTAGTTATTATGTGAGGATGTTTCCTTTTTCAACATGGGCTCCTATGGGCTCCCAAATATCACTTTACAGATTCCACGAAAAGAGTGTTAGCAAACTGCTTCCTGAAGCCTAAGTTATAAGTCTGTGAGATGAACTCACAGATCAGAAAGAAGTTTCTCAGAAAGCTTCTTTCACGTTGTGAACGGATGAAATTTCCTTTATCAGCGTAGGCCTCAATGCGATCCAAAGAAGCCATTCTCAGATTCCTCAAAGACAGTGTTAAAGGACTGCTCCACGAAACATAAGTGTAACTCTGTGAGATGAATTCACACATCACCAAGAAGTTTCTAAGAAACCTTCTTTCTAGTTTTCATCTATGGATATTTCCTTTGTCACCGTAAGGTTCATTGCGCTATGAAGTTTCGAATTGCAGATTTCCAGAAAACTGTGTTAACAAACTGATCACTGAAGAGAAACATGTAACTCTGTGAGTTGCATTCACACATGGCAATGCAGTTTCTCAGAAAGCTTCTCTTTAGTTATTATGTGAGAATATTTATTTTTTAACCATAGCCCTCAATATGCTCCCAAATATACCTTTGCAGAATCCACGACAACACTGTTAGCAAACTGTTCCGAGAAGGGAAGGGTGCAACTCTGTGTGATGAAGCCACACATCAGAAGGGAATCTCTCAGAAAGCTTCTCTCTAGTTATTATGTGAGGATATTTCCTTTTTCACCATGGGCCCCTAAGGGCTCCCAAATATCACTTTACAGATTCCACGAAAAGAGTGTTAGCAAACTGCTTCCTGAAATCTAAGTTATAAGTCTGTGAGATGAACTCACAGATCAGAAAGAAGTTTCTCAGAAAGTTTCTTTCACGTTTTGAACAGATGAAATTTCCTTTATCAGCGAAGGCCTCAATGCCATCCAAAGAAGCAGATCTCCGATTCCTCAAAGACAGTGGTAATGGACTGCTCCACGAACCATAAGTGTAACACTGTGAGATGTATTCACACATTACCAAGAAGTTTCTAAGAAAGCTTCTTTCTAGTTTTCATCTGTGGATATTTCCTTTGTCACCGTAAGGTTCATTGCGCTATGAGGAATCTAATTGCAGATTTCCAGAAAACTGTGTTAACAAACTGATCACTGAAAAGAAACGTGTAACCCTCTGAGTTGCATTCACACATGGCAATGCAATTTCTCAGAAAACTTCTCTTTAGTTATTATGTGAGGATATTTCCTTTTTCACCATGGGCCCCTAAGGGCTCCCAAATATCACTTTACAGATTCCACAAAAAGAGTGTTAGCAAACTGCTTCCTGAAATCTAATTTATAAGTCCGTGAGATGAACTCACAGATCAGAAAGAAGTTTCTCAGAAAGCTTCTTTCACGTTTTGAACGGATGAAATTTCCTTTATCAGCATAGGCCTCAATGCGATCCAAAGAAGCCGTTCTCAGATTCCTCAAAGACAGTGTTAATGGACTGCTCCACGAAAATAAGTGTAACTCTGTGAGATGAATTCACACATCACCAAGAAGTTTCTAAGAAAGCTTCTTTCTAGTTTTCATCTGTAGATATCTAATTTTTCACCGTAAGGTTCATTGCACTATGAAGTTTCGAATTGCAAATTTCCAGAAATCCGTATTAACAAACTGATCACTGAAGACAAACGTGTAACTCTGTGAGTTGCATTCACACATGGCAATGCAGTTTCTCAGAAAGCTTCTCTTTAGTTTTTATGTGAGGATATTTCCTTTTTCACCATAGCCCTCAATGAGCTCCCAAATATACATTTGCAGAATCCACGACAACAGTGTTAGCAAACTGTTCCAAGAAGTGAAGGGTTGAACTCTGTGTGATGAAACCACACATCAGAAAGGAATCTCTCAGAAAGCTTCTCTCTAGTTATTATGTGAGGATGTTTCTTTTTTCAACATGGTCCCCTATGGGCTCCCAAATATCACTTTACAGATTCCACGAAAAGAGTGTTAGCAAACTGCTTCCTGAAGTCTAAGTTATAAGTCTGTGAGATGAACTCACAGATCAGAAAGAAGTTTCTCAGAAAGCTTCTTTCACGTTGTGAACGGATGAAATTTCCTTTATCAGCGTAGGCCTCAATGCGATCCAAAGAAGCCATTCTCAGATTCCTCAAAGACAGTGTTAAAGGACTGCTCCACGAAACATAAATGTAACTCTGTGAGATGAATTCACACATCACCAAGAAGTCTCTAAGATAGCTGCTTTGTAGTTTTCATCTGTGGATATTTCCTTTGTCACCATAAGGTTCATTGCGCTATGAAGTATCTAATTGCAGATTTCCAGAAAACTGTGTTAACTATCTGATCACTGAAGAGAAACGTGTAACTCTGTGAGTTGCATTCACACATGGCAATGCAGTTTCTCAGAAAGCTTCTCTTTAGTTATTACGTGAGGATATTTCCTTTTTCACCATAGCCCTCAAAGAGCTCCCAAATATACCTTTGAAGAATCCACAAAAACAGTGTTAGCAAACTGTTCCAAGATGGGAAGGGTGGAACTCTGTGTGACGAAGCCACACATCAGAAAGGAATCTCTCAGAATGCTTCTCCCTAGTTATTATGGGAGGATAATTCCTTTTTCACCATGGTCCCCTATGGGCTCCCAAATATCACTTTACAGATTCCACGAAGAGAGTGTTAGCAAACTGCTTCGTGAAATCTAAGTTATAAGTCTCTGAGATGAACTCACAGATCAGAAAGAAGTTTCTCAGAAAGATTCTTTCACGTTTGGAACGGATGAAATTTTCTTTATCAGCGAAGGCCACAATGCCATCCAAAGAAGCAGATCTCCGATTCCTCAAAGACAGTGGTAATGGACTGCTCCACGAAACATAAGTGTAACACTGTGAGATGTATTCACACATTTCCAAGAAGTTTCTAAGGAAGATTCTTTCTAGTTTTCATCTGTGGATTTTTCCTTTGTCACCGTAAGGTTCATTGCGCTATGAAATATCTAATTGCATATTTCCAGAAAACTGTGTTAACAAACTGATCACTGAAGAGAAACGTGTAACTCTGTGAGTTGCATTCACACATGGCAATGCAGTTTCTCAGAAAACTTCTCTTTAGTTATTATGTGAGGATATTTCCTTTTTCACCATGGGCCCCTATGGGCTCCCAAATATTACTTTACAGATTCCACGAAAAGAGTGTTAGCAAACACCTTCCTGAAGGCTAAGTTATAAGCCTGTGAGATGAACACACAGATCAGAAAGAAGTTTCTCAGAAAGCTTCTTTCACGTTTTCAACGGATGAAATTTCCTTTATCAGCGTAGGCCTCAATGCGATTAAAGAAGCCGTTCTCAGTTTCCTCAAAGACAGTGTTAATGCACTGCTCCACGAAACATAAGTGTAACTCTCTGAAATGAATTCACACATCACCAAGAAGTTTCTAAGAAAGCTTCTTTCTAGTTTTCATCTGTGGATATTTCCTTTGTCACCGCAAGGTTCATGGCGCTATGAAGTATCTAATTGCAGATTTCCAGAAAACTGTGTTAACAAACTGATCACTGAAGGGAAACGTGTAACTCTGTGAGTTGCATTCACACATGACAATGCAGTTTCTCAGAAAGCTTCTCTTTAGTTATTATGTGAGGATATTTCCTTTTTCACTATAACCCTCAATGAGCTCCCAAATATACCTTTGCAGAATCCACAAAAACAGTGTTAGCAAACTGTTCCAAGAAGGGAAGGTTGGAGCTCTGTGTGACGAAGCCACACATCAGAAAGGAATCTCTGAGAATGCTTATCCCTAGTTATTATGTGAGGATATTTCCTTTTTCACCATGGGCCCATAAAGGCTCCCAAATATCAGTTTACAGATTCCACCAAAAGAGTGTTAGCAAACTGCTTCCTTAAGGCTAAGTTATAAGCCTGTGAGATGAACTCACAGATCAGAAAGAAGTTTCTCAGAAAGCTTCTTTCACGTTTTCAACGGATGAAATTTCCTTTATCAGCGTAGGACTCAATGCGATCCAAAGAAGCCTTTCTCAGTTTCCTCAAAGACAGTGTTAATGCACTGCTCCACGAAACATAAGTGTAACTCTCTGAAATGAATTCACACAACACCAAGAAGTTTCTAAGAAAGCTTCCTTCTAGTTTTTATCTGTGGATATTTCCTTTGTCACCGTAAGGTTCATTACGCTATGAAGTATCTAATTGCAGATTTCCAGAAAACTGTGTTAACAAACTGATCACTGAAGGGAAACGTGTAACTCTGTGAGTTGCATTCACACATGGCAATGCAGTTTCTCAGAAAGCCTTTCTTTAGTTATTATGTAAGGATATTTCCTTTTTCACCATAGCCCTCAATGAGCTCCCAAATATACCTTTGCAGAATCCACGACAACAGTGTTAGCAAACTGTTCCAAGAAAGGACGGGTGGAACTCTGTGTGATGAAGCCACACATAAAAAAGGAATCTCTCAGAATGCTTCTCTCTATTTATTATGTGAGGGTATTTCCTTTTTCACCATGGGCCCCTACGGGCTCCCAAATATCACTTTACAGATTCCACAAATAGAGTGTTAGCAAACTGCTTCTTGAAGTCTAAGTTATAAGCCAGTGAGGTGAACTCACAGATTAGAAAGAATTTTCTCAGAAAGGTTCTTTCACATTTTGAACGGATGAAATATCCTTTATCAGCGTAGACCTCAATGCGATCCAAAGAAGCCGTTCTCAGATTCCTCAAAGACAGTGTTAATGGACTACTCCACGAAACATAAGTGTAACTCTGTGAGATGAATTCACACATCACCAGGAAGTTTCTAAGAAAGTTTCTTTCTAGTTTTCATCTGTGGATATTTCCTTTCTCACCGTAAGGTTCATCGCGCTATGAAGTATCTAATTGCAGATTTCCAGAAAACTGTTTTAACAAACTGATCACTGAAGAGAAACGTGTAACTCTGTGAGTTGCATTCACACAGGGCAATGCAGTTTCTCAGAAAGCTTCTCTTTAGTTATTATGTGAGGATATTGCCTTTTTACCCATAACCCTCAATGAGATCCCAAATATACCTGGGCAGAATCCACGACAACAGAGTTAGCAAACTGTTCCCAGAAGGGAAGTGTGGAACTCTGTGTGATGAAGCCACACATCCGAAAGGAATCTCTCAGAAAGCTTCTCTCTAGTTATTATGTTAGGATATTTCCTTTTCAAAATGGGCCCTTATGGGCTCCCAAATATCACTTTACAGATACCTCGAAAAGAGTGTCAGCAAACTGCTTCCTGAAATCTAAGTTATAAGTCTGTGAGATCAACTCACAGATCAGAAAGAAGTTTCTCAGAAATCTTCTTTCACGTTTTGAACGCATGACATTTCCATCATCAGTGTAGGCCTCAATGCGATCCAAAGAAGCCGTTCTCTGATTCCTCAAAGACATTGTTAATGGACTGCTACACGAAACATAAGTGTAACTCTGTGAGATGAATCCACACGTCACCAAGAAGTTTCTAAGAAAGCTTCTTTCTAGTTTTCATCTGTGGATATTTCCTTTGTCACCGTAAGGTTCACTGCGCTATGAAGTATCGAATTGCAGATTTCCAGAAAACTGTGTTAACAAACTGATCACTGAAGAGAAACGTGTAACTCTGTGAGTTGCATTCACACAGGGCAATGCAGTTTCTCAGAAAGCTTCTCTTTAGTTATTATGTGAGGATATTCCTTTTCACCATAGCCCTCAATGAGCTCCAAATATACCTTTGCAGAATCCACGACAACAGTGTTAGCAAACTGTTCCAAGAAGGGAAGGGTGGAACTCTGTGTGATGAAGCCACATCAGTGAGAATCTCTAGAATGCTTCTCTCTATTTATTATGTGAGGGTATTTCCTTTTTCACCATGGGCCCCTATTTGCTCCCAAATATCACTTTACAGATTCCTCGAAAAGAGTGTCAGCAAACTGCTTCCTGAAATCTAAGTTATAAGTCTGTGAGATCAACTCACAGATCAGAAAGAAGTTTCTCAGAAATCTTCTTTCACGTTTTGAACGCATGACATTTCCATCATCAGTGTAGGCCTCAATGCGATCCAAAGAAGCCGTTCTCTGATTCCTCAAAGACATTGTTAATGGACTGCTACACGAAACATAAGTGTAACTCTGTGAGATGAATCCACACGTCACCAAGAAGTTTCTAAGAAAGCTTCTTTCTAGTTTTCATCTGTGGATATTTCCTTTGTCACCGTAAGGTTCACTGCGCTATGAAGTATCGAATTGCAGATTTCCAGAAAACTGTGTTAACAAACTGATCACTGAAGAGAAACGTGTAACTCTGTGAGTTGCATTCACACAGGGCAATGCAGTTTCTCAGAAAGCTTCTCTTTAGTTATTATGTGAGGATATTAACTATTTCACCATAGCCCTCAATGAGCTCCGAAATATACCTTTGCAGAATCCACGACAACAGTGTTAGCAAACTGTTGCAAGAAGGGAAGGGTGGAACTCTGTGTGATGAAGTCGCACATCAGTGAGAAATCTCTTAGAATGCTTCTCTCTATTTATTATGTGAGGGTATTTCCTTTTTCACCATGGGCCCCTATTTGCTCCCAAATATCTCTTTACAGATTCCACAAAAAGAGTGTTAGCAAACTGCTTCCTGAAGTCTAAGTTATAAGCCTGTGAGATGAACTCACAGATCAGAAAGAAGTTTCTCAGAAAGCTTCTTTCACGTTTTGAACGGATGAAATTTCCTTTATCAGCGTAGGCCTCAATGCGATCCAAAGAAGCCGTTCTCAGATTCCTCAAAGACAGTGTTAATGCACTCCAGGAAACATAACTGTAACTCTGTGAGATGAATTCACACATCACCAAGAAGTTTCTAAGAAAGCTTCTTTCTAGTTTTCATCTGTGGATATTTCCTTTGTCACCGTAAAGTTCATTGTGCTATGAACTATCTAATTCCAGATTTCCAGAAAACAGTGTTGACAAACTGATCACTGAAGAGAACTGTGTATCTCTGGGAGTTGCATTCACACATGGCAATGCAGTTTCTCAGAAAGCTTCTCTTTAGTTATTATGTGAGGATATTTCCTTTTTCAACATATCCGTCAATGAGCTCCCAAATATACCTTGGCAGAATCCACGAAAACAGTGTTAGCAAACTGTTCCAAGAAGGGAAGGGTGGAACCCTGTGTGATGAAGCCGCACATCAGAAAAGAATCTCTCAGAATGCTTCTCTCTAGTTATTATGTGAGGATATTTCCTTTTTCACCATGGGCCCCGATGGTCTCCCAAATATCACTTTACAGATTCCACAAAAAGAGTGTTAGCAATCTGCTTCCTGAAGTCTAAGTTATAAGCCTTTGAGATGAACTCACAGATCAGAAAGAAGTTTCTCAGAAAGCTTCTTTCACGTTTTGAATGCATGAAATTTCCTTTATCAGCGAAGGCCTCAATGCGATCCAAAGAAGCCGTTCTCAGATTCCTCAAAGACAGTGTTAATGGGCTCCACGAAACATAATTGTAACACTGTGAGAAGAATTCACACATCACCAAGAAGTTACTAAGAAAGCTTCTTTCTAGTTTTCATCTGTGGATATTTCCTTTGTCACCGTAAGGTTCATTGTGCTATGAACTATCTAATTCCAGATTTCCAGAAAACTGTGTTACCAAACTGATCACTGAAGAGAAACGTGTAACTCTGTGAGTTGCATTCACACATGGCAATGCAGTTTCTCAGAAAGCTTCTCTTTATTTATTATGTGAGGATATTTCCTTTTTCACCATAGCCGTCAATGAGCTCCCAAATATACCTTTGCAGAATCCACGACAACAGTGTTAGCAAACTGTTCCAAGAAGGGAAGGGTGGAACTCTGTGTGATGAAGCCCCACATCAGAAAGGAATCTCTCAGAATGCTTCTCTCTCGTTATTATGTGAGGATATTTCCTTTTTCACCATGGGCCCTTAGGTGCTCCCAAATATCACTTTACAGATTCCACAAAAAGAGTGTTAGCAAACTGCTTCCTGAAGTGTAAATTTTAAGTCTGTGAGATAAAGTCACAGATCAGAAAGAAGTTTCTCAGAAAGCTTCTTTCACGTTTTGAACGATGCAATTTCCTTTATCAGCATAGGCCTCAATGCGATCCAAGGAAGCCGTTCTCAGATTCCTCAAAGACAGTCTTAATGGACTGCTCCACGAAATATAAGTGTAACTCTCTGAGATGAATTCACACATCACCAAAAAGTGTCTAAGAAAGCTTCTTTCTAGTTTTCATCTGTGGATATTTCCTTTGTCACCGTAAGGTTCATTGCGCTATGAAGTATCTAATTGCAGATTTCCAGAAAATTGTGTTAACAAACTGATCACTGAAGAGAAGCCTGTAACTATGTGAGTTGCCTTCACACATGGCAATGCAGTTTCTCAGAAAGCTTCTCTTTAGTTATTATGTGAGGATATTTCCTTTTTCACCACGGGCCTCTTTGGGCTCCCAAATATCACTTAACATATTCCAAAAAGAGAGTGTAAGAAAACTGCTTCCTGCACTCTAAGTTATAAGTCTGTGAGATGAACTCCACAGATCAGAAAGACGTTTCTCAGAAAGCTTCTTTCACGTTTTGAACGGATGACATTTCCTTTATCAGCGTAGGTCTCAATGCGATGCAAAGAAGCCGTTCTCAGATTCCTCAAAGACAGTGTTAATGGACTGTTCCAAGAAACATAAGTGTAACTCTGTGAGATGAATTCACACATCACCAAGAAGTTTCTAAGAAAGCTTCTTTTTAGTTTTCATCTGTGGATATTTCCTTTGTCACCATAAGTTTCATTGTAATATGAAGTATCTAATAGCAGATTTCCAGAAAACTGTGTTAACAAACTGATCACTGAAGAGAAACGTGTAACTCTGTGAGTTGCATTCACACATGGCAATGCAGTTTCTCAGAAAGCTTCTCTTTAGTTTTTATGTGAGGATATTTCCTTTTTCACCATAGCCCTCAATATGCTCCCAAATATACCTTTGCAGAATCCACGACAACACTGTTAGCAAACTGTTCCGAGAAGGGAAGGGTGCAACTCTGTGTGATGAAGCCACACATCAGAAGGGAATCTCTCAGAAAGCTTCTCTCTAGTTATTATGTGAGGATATTTCCTTTTTCACCATGGGCCCCTAAGGGCTCCCAAATATCACTGTACAGATTCCACGAAAAGAGTGTTAGCAAACTGCTTCCTGAAATCTAAGTTATAAGTCTGTGAGATGAACTCACAGATCAGAAAGAAGTTTCTCAGAAAGTTTCTTTCACGTTTTGAACAGATGAAATTTCCTTTATCAGCGAAGGCCTCAATGCCATCCAAAGAAGCAGATCTCCGATTCCTCAAAGACAGTGGTAATGGACTGCTCCACGAACCATAAGTGTAACACTGTGAGATGTATTCACACATTACCAAGAAGTTTCTAAGAAAGCTTCTTTCTAGTTTTCATCTGTGGATATTTCCTTTGTCACCGTAAGGTTCATTGCGCTATGAAGTATCTAATTGCAGATTTCCAGAAAACTGTGTTAACAAACTGATCACTGAACAGAAACGTGTAACTCTCTGAGTTGCATTCACACATGGCAATGCAATTTCTCAGAAAACTTCTCTTTAGTTATTATGTGAGGATATTTCCATTTTCACCATGGGCCCCTAAGGGCTCCCAAATATCACTTTACAGATTCCACAAAAAGAGTGTTAGCAAACTGCTTCCTGAAATCTAATTTATAAGTCTGTGAGATGAACTCACAGATCAGAAAGAAGTTTCTCAGAAAGCTTCTTTCACGTTTTGAACGGATGAAATTTCCTTTATCAGCATAGGCCTCAATGCGATCCTAAGAACCCGTTCTCAGATTCCTCAAAGACAGTGTTAATGGACTGCTCCACGAAAATAAGTGTAACTCTGTGAGATGAATTCACACATCACCAAGAAGTTTCTAAGAAAGCTTCTTTCTAGTTTTCATCTGTAGATATCCAATTTTTCACCGTAAGGTTCATTGCACTATGAAGTTTCGAATTGCAAATTTCCAGGAATCCGTATTAACAAATTGATCACTGAAGACAAACGTGTAACTCTGTGAGTTGCATTCACACATGGCAATGCAGTTTCTCAGAAAGCTTCTCTTTAGTTTTTATGTGAGGATATTTCCTTTTTCACCATAGCCCTCAATGAGCTCCCAAATATACATTTGCAGAATCCACGACAACAGTGTTAACAAACTGTTCCAAGAAGGGAAGGGTGGAACTCTGTGTGATGAAGCCACACATCAGAAAGGAATCTCTCAGAAAGCTTCTCTCTAGTTATTATGTGAGGATGTTTCTTTTTTCAACATGGTCCCCTATGGGCTCCCAAATATCACTTTACAGATTCCACGAAAAGAGTGTTAGCAAACTGCTTCCTGAAGTCTAAGTTATAAGTCTGTGAGATGAACTCACAGATCAGAAAGAAGTTTCTCAGAAAGCTTCTTTCACGTTGTGAACGGATGAAATTTCCTTTATCAGCGTAGGCCTCAATGCGATCCAAAGAAGCCATTCTCAGATTCCTCAAAGACAGTGTTAAAGGACTGCTCCACGAAACATAAATGTAACTCTGTGAGATGAATTCACACATCACCAAGAAGTCTCTAAGATAGCTGCTTTGTAGTTTTCATCTGTGGATATTTCCTTTGTCACCATAAGGTTCATTGCGCTATGAAGTATCTAATTGCAGATTTCCAGAAAACTGTGTTAACTATCTGATCACTGAAGAGAAACGTGTAACTCTGTGAGTTGCATTCACACATGGCAATGCAGTTTCTCAGAAAGCTTCTCTTTAGTTATTACGTGAGGATATTTCCTTTTTCACCATAGCCCTCAAAGAGCTCCCAAATATACCTTTGAAGAATCCACAAAAACAGTGTTAGCAAACTGTTCCAAGATGGGAAGGGTGGAACTCTGTGTGACGAAGCCACACATCAGAAAGGAATCTCTCAGAATGCTTCTCCCTAGTTATTATGGGAGGATAATTCCTTTTTCACCATGGTCCCCTATGGGCTCCCAAATGTCACTTTACAGATTCCACGAAGAGAGTGTTAGCAAACTGCTTCGTGAAATCTAAGTTATAAGTCTCTGAGATGAACTCACAGATCAGAAAGAAGTTTCTTAGAAAGATTCTTTCACGTTTGGAACGGATGAAATTTTCTTTATCAGCGAAGGCCACAATGCCATCCAAAGAAGCAGATCTCCGAATCCTCAAAGACAGTGGTAATGGACTGCTCCACGAAACATAAGTGTAACACTGTGAGATGTATTCACACATTTCCAAGAAGTTTCTAAGGAAGATTCTTTCTAGTTTTCATCTGTGGATTTTTCCTTTGTCACCGTAAGGTTCATTGCGCTATGAAATATCTAATTGCATATTTCCAGAAAACTGTGTTAACAAACTGATCACTGAAGAGAAACGTGTAACTCTGTGAGTTGCATTCACACATGGCAATGCAGTTTCTCAGAAAACTTCTCTTTAGTTATTATGTGAGGATATTTGCTTTTTCACCATGGGCCCCTATGGGCTCCCAAATATTACTTTACAGATTCCACGAAAAGAGTGTTAGCAAACACCTTCCTGAAGGCTAAGTTATAAGCCTGTGAGATGAACACACAGATCAGAAAGAAGTTTCTCAGAAAGCTTCTTTCACGTTTTCAACGGATGAAATTTCCTTTATCAGCGTAGGCCTCAATGCGATTAAAGAAGCCGTTCTCAGTTTCCTCAAAGACAGTGTTAATGCACTGCTCCACGAAACATAAGTGTAACTCTCTGAAATGAATTCACACATCACCAAGAAGTTTCTAAGAAAGCTTCTTTCTAGTTTTCATCTGTGGATATTTCCTTTGTCACCGCAAGGTTCATTGCGCTATGAAGTATCTAATTGCAGATTTCCAGAAAACTGTGTTAACAAACTGATCACTGAAGGGAAACGTGTAACTCTCTGAGTTGCATTCACACATGACAATGCAGTTTCTCAGAAAGCTTCTCTTTAGTTATTATGTGAGGATATTTCCTTTTTCACTATAACCCTCAATGAGCTCCCAAATATACCTTTGCAGAATCCACAAAAACAGTGTTAGCAAACTGTTCCAAGAAGGGAAGGTTGGAGCTCTGTGTGACGAAGCCACACATCAGAAAGGAATCTCTGAGAATGCTTATCCCTAGTTATTATGTGAGGATATTTCCTTTTTCACCATGGGCCCCTAAAGGCTCCCAAATATCACTTTACAGATTCCACCAAAAGAGTGTTAGCAAACTGCTTCCTGAAGGCTAAGTTATAAGCCTGTGAGATGAACTCATAGATCAGAAAGAAGTTTCTCAGAAAGCTTCTTTCACGTTTTCAACGGATGAAATTTCCTTTATCAGCGTAGGACTCAATGCGATCCAAAGAAGCCTTTCTCAGTTTCCTCAAAGACAGTGTTAATGCACTGCTCCACGAAACATAAGTGTAGCTCTCTGAAATGAATTCACACAACACCAAGAAGTTTCTAAGAAAGCTTCTTTCTAGTTTTCATCTGTGGATATTTCCTTTGTCACCGTAAGGTTCATTACGCTATGAAGTATCTAATTGCAGATTTCCAGAAAATTGTGTTAACAAACTGATCACTGAAGGGAAACGTGTAACTCTGTGAGTTGCATTCACACATGGCAATGCAGTTTCTCAGAAAGCTTCTCTTTAGTTTTTATGTGAGGATATTTCCTTTTTCACCATAGCCCTCAATATGCTCCCAAATATACCTTTGCAGAATCCACGACAACACTGTTAGCAAACTGTTCCGAGAAGGGAAGGGTGCAACTCTGTGTGATGAAGCCACACATCAGAAGGGAATCTCTCAGAAAGCTTCTCTCTAGTTATTATGTGAGGATATTTCCTTTTTCACCATGGGCCCCTAAGGGCTCCCAAATATCACTGTACAGATTCCACGAAAAGAGTGTTAGCAAACTGCTTCCTGTAATCTAAGTTATAAGTCTGTGAGATGAACTCACAGATCAGAAAGAAGTTTCTCAGAAAGTTTCTTTCACGTTTTGAACAGATGAAATTTCCTTTATCAGTGAAGGCCTCAATGCCATCCAAAGAAGCAGATCTCCGATTCCTCAAAGACACTGGTAATGGACTGCTCCACGAACCATAAGTGTAACACTGTGAGATGTATTCACACATTACCAAGAAGTTTCTAAGAAAGCTTCTTTCTAGTTTTCATCTGTGGATATTTCCTTTGTCACCGTAAGGTTCATTGCGCTATGAAGTATCTAATTGCAGATTTCCAGAAAACTGTGTTAACAAACTGATCACTGAAAAGAAACGTGTAACACTCTGAGTTGCATTCACACATGGCAATGCAATTTCTCAGAAAACTTCTCTTTAGTTATTATGTGAGGATATTTCCATTTTCACCATGGGCCCCTAAGGGCTCCCAAATATCACTTTACAGATTCCACAAAAAGAGTGTTAGCAAACTGCTTCCTGAAATCTAATTTATAAGTCTGTGAGATGAACTCACAGATCAGAAAGAAGTTTCTCAGAAAACTTCTTTCACGTTTTGAACGGATGAAATTTCCTTTATCAGCATAGGCCTCAATGCGATCCTAAGAACCCGTTCTCAGATTCCTCAAAGACAGTGTTAATGGACTGCTCCACGAAAAATAAGTGTAACTCTGTGAGATGAATTCACACATCACCAAGAAGTTTCTAAGAAAGCTTCTTTCTAGTTTTCGTCTGTGGATATCTAATTTTTCACCGTAAGGTTCATTGCACTATGAAGTTTCGAATTGCAAATTTCCAGGAATCCGTATTAACAAACTGATCACTGAAGACAAACGTGTAACTCTGTGAGTTGCATTCACACATGGCAATGCAGTTTCTCAGAAAGCTTCTCTTTAGTTTTTATGTGAGGATATTTCCTTTTTCACCATAGCCCTCAATGAGCTCCCAAATATACATTTGCAGAATCCACGACAACAGTGTTAACAAACTGATCCAAGAAGGGAAGGGTGGAACTCTGTGTGATGAAGCCACACATCAGAATGGAATCTCTCAGAAAGCTTCTCTCTAGTTATTATGTGAGGATGTTTCCTTTTTCAACATGGGCCCCTATGGGCTCCCAAATATCACTTTACAGATTCCACGAAAAGAGTGTTAGCAAACTGCTTCCTGAAGCCTAAGTTATAAGTCTGTGAGATGAACTCACAGATCAGAAAGAAGTTTCTCAGAAAGCTTCTTTCACGTTGTGAACGGATGAAATTTCCTTTATCAGCGTAGGCCTCAATGCGATCCAAAGAAGCCATTCTCAGATTCCTCAAAGACAGTGTTAAAGGACTGCTCCACGAAACATAAGTGTAACTCTGTGAGATGAATTCACACATCACCAAGAAGTTTCTAAGAAACCTTCTTTCTAGTTTTCATCTATGGATATTTCCTTTGTCACCGTAAGGTTCATTGCGCTATGAAGTTTCGAATTGCAGATTTCCAGAAAACTGTGTTAACAAACTGATCACTGAAGAGAAACATGTAACTCTGTGAGTTGCATTCACACATGGCAATGCAGTTTCTCAGAAAGCTTCTCTTTAGTCATTATGTGAGAATATTTATTTTTTAACCATAGCCCTCAATATGCTCCCAAATATACCTTTGCAGAATCCACGACAACACTGTTAGCAAACTGTTCCGAGAAGGGAAGGGTGCAACTCTGTGTGATGAAGCCACACATCAGAAGGGAATCTCTCAGAAAGCTTCTCTCTAGTTATTATGTGAGGATATTTCCTTTTTCACCATGGGCCCCTAAGGGCTCCCAAATATCACTTTACAGATTCCACGAAAAGAGTGTTAGCAAACTGCTTCCTGAAATCTAAGTTATAAGTCTGTGAGATGAACTCACAGATCAGAAAGAAGTTTCTCAGAAAGTTTCTTTCACGTTTTGAACAGATGAAATTTCCTTTATCAGCGAAGGCCTCAATGCCATCCAAAGAAGCAGATCTCCGATTCCTCAAAGACAGTGGTAATGGACTGCTCCACGAACCATAAGTGTAACACTGTGAGATGTATTCACACATTACCAAGAAGTTTCTAAGAAAGCTTCTTTCTAGTTTTCATCTGTGGATATTTCCTTTGTCACCGTAAGGTTCATTGCGCTATGAAGTATCTAATTGCAGATTTCCAGAAAACTGTGTTAACAAACTGATCACTGAACAGAAACGTGTAACTCTCTGAGTTGCATTCACACATGGCAATGCAATTTCTCAGAAAACTTCTCTTTAGTTATTATGTGAGGATATTTCCATTTTCACCATGGGCCCCTAAGGGCTCCCAAATATCACTTTACAGATTCCACAAAAAGAGTGTTAGCAAACTGCTTCCTGAAATCTAATTTATAAGTCTGTGAGATGAACTCACAGATCAGAAAGAAGTTTCTCAGAAAGCTTCTTTCACGTTTTGAACGGATGAAATTTCCTTTATCAGCATAGGCCTCAATGCGATCCTAAGAACCCGTTCTCAGATTCCTCAAAGACAGTGTTAATGGACTGCTCCACGAAAATAAGTGTAACTCTGTGAGATGAATTCACACATCACCAAGAAGTTTCTAAGAAAGCTTCTTTCTAGTTTTCATCTGTAGATATCTAATTTTTCACCGTAAGGTTCATTGCACTATGAAGTTTCGAATTGCAAATTTCCAGGAATCCGTATTAACAAATTGATCACTGAAGACAAACGTGTAACTCTGTGAGTTGCATTCACACATGGCAATGCAGTTTCTCAGAAAGCTTCTCTTTAGTTTTTATGTGAGGATATTTCCTTTTTCACCATAGCCCTCAATGAGCTCCCAAATATACATTTGCAGAATCCACGACAACAGTGTTAACAAACTGTTCCAAGAAGGGAAGGGTGGAACTCTGTGTGATGAAGCCACACATCAGAAAGGAATCTCTCAGAAAGCTTCTCTCTAGTTATTATGTGAGGATGTTTCTTTTTTCAACATGGTCCCCTATGGGCTCCCAAATATCACTTTACAGATTCCACGAAAAGAGTGTTAGCAAACTGCTTCCTGAAGTCTAAGTTATAAGTCTGTGAGATGAACTCACAGATCAGAAAGAAGTTTCTCAGAAAGCTTCTTTCACGTTGTGAACGGATGAAATTTCCTTTATCAGCGTAGGCCTCAATGCGATCCAAAGAAGCCATTCTCAGATTCCTCAAAGACAGTGTTAAAGGACTGCTCCACGAAACATAAATGTAACTCTGTGAGATGAATTCACACATCACCAAGAAGTCTCTAAGATAGCTGCTTTGTAGTTTTCATCTGTGGATATTTCCTTTGTCACCATAAGGTTCATTGCGCTATGAAGTATCTAATTGCAGATTTCCAGAAAACTGTGTTAACTATCTGATCACTGAAGAGAAACGTGTAACTCTGTGAGTTGCATTCACACATGGCAATGCAGTTTCTCAGAAAGCTTCTCTTTAGTTATTACGTGAGGATATTTCCTTTTTCACCATAGCCCTCAAAGAGCTCCCAAATATACCTTTGAAGAATCCACAAAAACAGTGTTAGCAAACTGTTCCAAGATGGGAAGGGTGGAACTCTGTGTGACGAAGCCACACATCAGAAAGGAATCTCTCAGAATGCTTCTCCCTAGTTATTATGGGAGGATAATTCCTTTTTCACCATGGTCCCCTATGGGCTCCCAAATGTCACTTTACAGATTCCACGAAGAGAGTGTTAGCAAACTGCTTCGTGAAATCTAAGTTATAAGTCTCTGAGATGAACTCACAGATCAGAAAGAAGTTTCTTAGAAAGATTCTTTCACGTTTGGAACGGATGAAATTTTCTTTATCAGCGAAGGCCACAATGCCATCCAAAGAAGCAGATCTCCGAATCCTCAAAGACAGTGGTAATGGACTGCTCCACGAAACATAAGTGTAACACTGTGAGATGTATTCACACATTTCCAAGAAGTTTCTAAGGAAGATTCTTTCTAGTTTTCATCTGTGGATTTTTCCTTTGTCACCGTAAGGTTCATTGCGCTATGAAATATCTAATTGCATATTTCCAGAAAACTGTGTTAACAAACTGATCACTGAAGAGAAACGTGTAACTCTGTGAGTTGCATTCACACATGGCAATGCAGTTTCTCAGAAAACTTCTCTTTAGTTATTATGTGAGGATATTTGCTTTTTCACCATGGGCCCCTATGGGCTCCCAAATATTACTTTACAGATTCCACGAAAAGAGTGTTAGCAAACACCTTCCTGAAGGCTAAGTTATAAGCCTGTGAGATGAACACACAGATCAGAAAGAAGTTTCTCAGAAAGCTTCTTTCACGTTTTCAACGGATGAAATTTCCTTTATCAGCGTAGGCCTCAATGCGATTAAAGAAGCCGTTCTCAGTTTCCTCAAAGACAGTGTTAATGCACTGCTCCACGAAACATAAGTGTAACTCTCTGAAATGAATTCACACATCACCAAGAAGTTTCTAAGAAAGCTTCTTTCTAGTTTTCATCTGTGGATATTTCCTTTGTCACCGCAAGGTTCATTGCGCTATGAAGTATCTAATTGCAGATTTCCAGAAAACTGTGTTAACAAACTGATCACTGAAGGGAAACGTGTAACTCTCTGAGTTGCATTCACACATGACAATGCAGTTTCTCAGAAAGCTTCTCTTTAGTTATTATGTGAGGATATTTCCTTTTTCACTATAACCCTCAATGAGCTCCCAAATATACCTTTGCAGAATCCACAAAAACAGTGTTAGCAAACTGTTCCAAGAAGGGAAGGTTGGAGCTCTGTGTGACGAAGCCACACATCAGAAAGGAATCTCTGAGAATGCTTATCCCTAGTTATTATGTGAGGATATTTCCTTTTTCACCATGGGCCCCTAAAGGCTCCCAAATATCACTTTACAGATTCCACCAAAAGAGTGTTAGCAAACTGCTTCCTGAAGGCTAAGTTATAAGCCTGTGAGATGAACTCATAGATCAGAAAGAAGTTTCTCAGAAAGCTTCTTTCACGTTTTCAACGGATGAAATTTCCTTTATCAGCGTAGGACTCAATGCGATCCAAAGAAGCCTTTCTCAGTTTCCTCAAAGACAGTGTTAATGCACTGCTCCACGAAACATAAGTGTAGCTCTCTGAAATGAATTCACACAACACCAAGAAGTTTCTAAGAAAGCTTCTTTCTAGTTTTCATCTGTGGATATTTCCTTTGTCACCGCAAGGTTCATTGCACTATGAAGTTTCAAATTGCAAATTTCCAGAAATCCGTATTAACAAACTGATCACTGAAGACAAACGTGTAACTCTGTGAGTTGCATTCACACATGGCAATGCAGTTTCTCAGAAAGCTTCTCTTTAGTTTTTATGTGAGGATATTTCCTTTTTCACCATAGCCCTCAATGAGCTCCCAAATATACATTTGCAGAATCCACGACAACAGTGTTAACAAACTGTTCCAAGAAGGGAAGGGTGGAACTCTGTGTGATGAAGCCACACATCAGAATGGAATCTCTCAGAAAGCTTCTCTCTAGTTATTATGTGAGGATGTTTCCTTTTTCAACATGGGCCCCTATGGGCTCCCAAATATCACTTTACAGATTCCACGAAAAGAGTGTTAGCAAACTGCTTCCTGAAGCCTAAGTTATAAGTCTGTGAGATGAACTCACAGATCAGAAAGAAGTTTCTCAGAAAGCTTCTTTCACGTTGTGAACGGATGAAATTTCCTTTATCAGCGTAGGCCTCAATGCGATCCAAAGAAGCCATTCTCAGATTCCTCAAAGACAGTGTTAAAGGACTGCTCCACGAAACATAAGTGTAACTCTGTGAGATGAATTCACACATCACCAAGAAGTTTCTAAGAAACCTTCTTTCTAGTTTTCATCTATGGATATTTCCTTTGTCACCGTAAGGTTCATTGCGCTATGAAGTTTCGAATTGCAGATTTCCAGAAAACTGTGTTAACAAACTGATCACTGAAGAGAAACATGTAACTCTGTGAGTTGCATTCACACATGGCAATGCAGTTTCTCAGAAAGCTTCTCTTTAGTTATTATGTGAGAATATTTATTTTTTAACCATAGCCCTCAATATGCTCCCAAATATACCTTTGCAGAATCCACGACAACACTGTTAGCAAACTGTTCCGAGAAGGGAAGGGTGCAACTCTGTGTGATGAAGCCACACATCAGAAGGGAATCTCTCAGAAAGCTTCTCTCTAGTTATTATGTGAGGATATTTCCTTTTTCACCATGGGCCCCTAAGGGCTCCCAAATATCACTTTACAGATTCCACGAAAAGAGTGTTAGCAAACTGCTTCCTGAAATCTAAGTTATAAGTCTGTGAGATGAACTCACAGATCAGAAAGAAGTTTCTCAGAAAGTTTCTTTCACGTTTTGAACAGATGAAATTTCCTTTATCAGCGAAGGCCTCAATGCCATCCAAAGAAGCAGATCTCCGATTCCTCAAAGACAGTGGTAATGGACTGCTCCACGAACCATAAGTGTAACACTGTGAGATGTATTCACACATTACCAAGAAGTTTCTAAGAAAGCTTCTTTCTAGTTTTCATCTGTGGATATTTCCTTTGTCACCGTAAGGTTCATTGCGCTATGAGGAATCTAATTGCAGATTTCCAGAAAACTGTGTTAACAAACTGATCACTGAAAAGAAACGTGTAACCCTCTGAGTTGCATTCACACATGGCAATGCAATTTCTCAGAAAACTTCTCTTTAGTTATTATGTGAGGATATTTCCTTTTTCACCATGGGCCCCTAAGGGCTCCCAAATATCACTTTACAGATTCCACAAAAAGAGTGTTAGCAAACTGCTTCCTGAAATCTAATTTATAAGTCCGTGAGATGAACTCACAGATCAGAAAGAAGTTTCTCAGAAAGCTTCTTTCACGTTTTGAACGGATGAAATTTCCTTTATCAGCATAGGCCTCAATGCGATCCAAAGAAGCCGTTCTCAGATTCCTCAAAGACAGTGTTAATGGACTGCTCCACGAAAATAAGTGTAACTCTGTGAGATGAATTCACACATCACCAAGAAGTTTCTAAGAAAGCTTCTTTCTAGTTTTCATCTGTAGATATCTAATTTTTCACCGTAAGGTTCATTGCACTATGAAGTTTCGAATTGCAAATTTCCAGAAATCCGTATTAACAAACTGATCACTGAAGACAAACGTGTAACTCTGTGAGTTGCATTCACACATGGCAATGCAGTTTCTCAGAAAGCTTCTCTTTAGTTTTTATGTGAGGATATTTCCTTTTTCACCATAGCCCTCAATGAGCTCCCAAATATACATTTGCAGAATCCACGACAACAGTGTTAGCAAACTGTTCCAAGAAGTGAAGGGTTGAACTCTGTGTGATGAAACCACACATCAGAAAGGAATCTCTCAGAAAGCTTCTCTCTAGTTATTATGTGAGGATGTTTCTTTTTTCAACATGGTCCCCTATGGGCTCCCAAATATCACTTTACAGATTCCACGAAAAGAGTGTTAGCAAACTGCTTCCTGAAGTCTAAGTTATAAGTCTGTGAGATGAACTCACAGATCAGAAAGAAGTTTCTCAGAAAGCTTCTTTCACGTTGTGAACGGATGAAATTTCCTTTATCAGCGTAGGCCTCAATGCGATCCAAAGAAGCCATTCTCAGATTCCTCAAAGACAGTGTTAAAGGACTGCTCCACGAAACATAAATGTAACTCTGTGAGATGAATTCACACATCACCAAGAAGTCTCTAAGATAGCTGCTTTGTAGTTTTCATCTGTGGATATTTCCTTTGTCACCATAAGGTTCATTGCGCTATGAAGTATCTAATTGCAGATTTCCAAAAAACTGTGTTAACTATCTGATCACTGAAGAGAAACGTGTAACTCTGTGAGTTGCATTCACACATGGCAATGCAGTTTCTCAGAAAGCTTCTCTTTAGTTATTACGTGAGGATATTTCCTTTTTCACCATAGCCCTCAAAGAGCTCCCAAATATACCTTTGAAGAATCCACAAAAACAGTGTTAGCAAACTGTTCCAAGATGGGAAGGGTGGAACTCTGTGTGACGAAGCCACACATCAGAAAGGAATCTCTCAGAATGCTTCTCCCTAGTTATTATGGGAGGATAATTCCTTTTTCACCATGGTCCCCTATGGGCTCCCAAATATCACTTTACAGATTCCACGAAGAGAGTGTTAGCAAACTGCTTCGTGAAATCTAAGTTATAAGTCTCTGAGATGAACTCACAGATCAGAAAGAAGTTTCTCAGAAAGATTCTTTCACGTTTGGAACGGATGAAATTTTCTTTATCAGCGAAGGCCACAATGCCATCCAAAGAAGCAGATCTCCGATTCCTCAAAGACAGTGGTAATGGACTGCTCCACGAAACATAAGTGTAACACTGTGAGATGTATTCACACATTTCCAAGAAGTTTCTAAGGAAGATTCTTTCTAGTTTTCATCTGTGGATTTTTCCTTTGTCACCGTAAGGTTCATTGCGCTATGAAATATCTAATTGCATATTTCCAGAAAACTGTGTTAACAAACTGATCACTGAAGAGAAACGTGTAACTCTGTGAGTTGCATTCACACATGGCAATGCAGTTTCTCAGAAAACTTCTCTTTAGTTATTATGTGAGGATATTTCCTTTTTCACCATGGGCCCCTATGGGCTCCCAAATATTACTTTACAGATTCCACGAAAAGAGTGTTAGCAAACACCTTCCTGAAGGCTAAGTTATAAGCCTGTGAGATGAACACACAGATCAGAAAGAAGTTTCTCAGAAAGCTTCTTTCACGTTTTCAACGGATGAAATTTCCTTTATCAGCGTAGGCCTCAATGCGATTAAAGAAGCCGTTCTCAGTTTCCTCAAAGACAGTGTTAATGCACTGCTCCACGAAACATAAGTGTAACTCTCTGAAATGAATTCACACATCACCAAGAAGTTTCTAAGAAAGCTTCTTTCTAGTTTTCATCTGTGGATATTTCCTTTGTCACCGCAAGGTTCATGGCGCTATGAAGTATCTAATTGCAGATTTCCAGAAAACTGTGTTAACAAACTGATCACTGAAGGGAAACGTGTAACTCTGTGAGTTGCATTCACACATGACAATGCAGTTTCTCAGAAAGCTTCTCTTTAGTTATTATGTGAGGATATTTCCTTTTTCACTATAACCCTCAATGAGCTCCCAAATATACCTTTGCAGAATCCACAAAAACAGTGTTAGCAAACTGTTCCAAGAAGGGAAGGTTGGAGCTCTGTGTGACGAAGCCACACATCAGAAAGGAATCTCTGAGAATGCTTATCCCTAGTTATTATGTGAGGATATTTCCTTTTTCACCATGGGCCCATAAAGGCTCCCAAATATCAGTTTACAGATTCCACCAAAAGAGTGTTAGCAAACTGCTTCCTTAAGGCTAAGTTATAAGCCTGTGAGATGAACTCACAGATCAGAAAGAAGTTTCTCAGAAAGCTTCTTTCACGTTTTCAACGGATGAAATTTCCTTTATCAGCGTAGGACTCAATGCGATCCAAAGAAGCCTTTCTCAGTTTCCTCAAAGACAGTGTTAATGCACTGCTCCACGAAACATAAGTGTAACTCTCTGAAATGAATTCACACAACACCAAGAAGTTTCTAAGAAAGCTTCCTTCTAGTTTTCATCTGTGGATATTTCCTTTGTCACCGTAAGGTTCATTACGCTATGAAGTATCTAATTGCAGATTTCCAGAAAACTGTGTTAACAAACTGATCACTGAAGGGAAACGTGTAACTCTGTGAGTTGCATTCACACATGGCAATGCAGTTTCTCAGAAAGCCTTTCTTTAGTTATTATGTAAGGATATTTCCTTTTTCACCATAGCCCTCAATGAGCTCCCAAATATACCTTTGCAGAATCCACGACAACAGTGTTAGCAAACTGTTCCAAGAAAGGACGGGTGGAACTCTGTGTGATGAAGCCACACATAAAAAAGGAATCTCTCAGAATGCTTCTCTCTATTTATTATGTGAGGGTATTTCCTTTTTCACCATGGGCCCCTACGGGCTCCCAAATATCACTTTACAGATTCCACAAATAGAGTGTTAGCAAACTGCTTCTTGAAGTCTAAGTTATAAGCCAGTGAGGTGAACTCACAGATTAGAAAGAATTTTCTCAGAAAGGTTCTTTCACGTTTTGAACGGATGAAATATCCTTTATCAGCGTAGACCTCAATGCGATCCAAAGAAGCCGTTCTCAGATTCCTCAAAGACAGTGTTAATGGACTACTCCACGAAACATAAGTGTAACTCTGTGAGATGAATTCACACATCACCAGGAAGTTTCTAAGAAAGTTTCTTTCTAGTTTTCATCTGTGGATATTTCCTTTCTCACCGTAAGGTTCATCGCGCTATGAAGTATCTAATTGCAGATTTCCAGAAAACTGTTTTAACAAACTGATCACTGAAGAGAAACGTGTAACTCTGTGAGTTGCATTCACACAGGGCAATGCAGTTTCTCAGAAAGCTTCTCTTTAGTTATTATGTGAGGATATTGCCTTTTTACCCATAACCCTCAATGAGATCCCAAATATACCTGGGCAGAATCCACGACAACAGAGTTAGCAAACTGTTCCCAGAAGGGAAGTGTGGAACTCTGTGTGATGAAGCCACACATCCGAAAGGAATCTCTCAGAAAGCTTCTCTCTAGTTATTATGTTAGGATATTTCCTTTTTCAAAATGGGCCCTTATGGGCTCCCAAATATCACTTTACAGATTCCTCGAAAAGAGTGTCAGCAAACTGCTTCCTGAAATCTAAGTTATAAGTCTGTGAGATCAACTCACAGATCAGAAAGAAGTTTCTCAGAAATCTTCTTTCACGTTTTGAACGCATGACATTTCCATCATCAGTGTAGGCCTCAATGCGATCCAAAGAAGCCGTTCTCTGATTCCTCAAAGACATTGTTAATGGACTGCTACACGAAACATAAGTGTAACTCTGTGAGATGAATCCACACGTCACCAAGAAGTTTCTAAGAAAGCTTCTTTCTAGTTTTCATCTGTGGATATTTCCTTTGTCACCGTAAGGTTCACTGCGCTATGAAGTATCGAATTGCAGATTTCCAGAAAACTGTGTTAACAAACTGATCACTGAAGAGAAACGTGTAACTCTGTGAGTTGCATTCACACAGGGCAATGCAGTTTCTCAGAAAGCTTCTCTTTAGTTATTATGTGAGGATATTAACTATTTCACCATAGCCCTCAATGAGCTCCGAAATATACCTTTGCAGAATCCACGACAACAGTGTTAGCAAACTGTTGCAAGAAGGGAAGGGTGGAACTCTGTGTGATGAAGTCGCACATCAGTGAGAAATCTCTTAGAATGCTTCTCTCTATTTATTATGTGAGGGTATTTCCTTTTTCACCATGGGCCCCTATTTGCTCCCAAATATCTCTTTACAGATTCCACAAAAAGAGTGTTAGCAAACTGCTTCCTGAAGTCTAAGTTATAAGCCTGTGAGATGAACTCACAGATCAGAAAGAAGTTTCTCAGAAAGCTTCTTTCACGTTTTGAACGGATGAAATTTCCTTTATCAGCGTAGGCCTCAATGCGATCCAAAGAAGCCGTTCTCAGATTCCTCAAAGACAGTGTTAATGCACTCCAGGAAACATAACTGTAACTCTGTGAGATGAATTCACACATCACCAAGAAGTTTCTAAGAAAGCTTCTTTCTAGTTTTCATCTGTGGATATTTCCTTTGTCACCGTAAAGTTCATTGTGCTATGAACTATCTAATTCCAGATTTCCAGAAAACAGTGTTGACAAACTGATCACTGAAGAGAACTGTGTATCTCTGGGAGTTGCATTCACACATGGCAATGCAGTTTCTCAGAAAGCTTCTCTTTAGTTATTATGTGAGGATATTTCCTTTTTCAACATATCCGTCAATGAGCTCCCAAATATACCTTGGCAGAATCCACGAAAACAGTGTTAGCAAACTGTTCCAAGAAGGGAAGGGTGGAACCCTGTGTGATGAAGCCGCACATCAGAAAAGAATCTCTCAGAATGCTTCTCTCTAGTTATTATGTGAGGATATTTCCTTTTTCACCATGGGCCCCGATGGTCTCCCAAATATCACTTTACAGATTCCACAAAAAGAGTGTTAGCAATCTGCTTCCTGAAGTCTAAGTTATAAGCCTTTGAGATGAACTCACAGATCAGAAAGAAGTTTCTCAGAAAGCTTCTTTCACGTTTTGAATGCATGAAATTTCCTTTATCAGCGAAGGCCTCAATGCGATCCAAAGAAGCCGTTCTCAGATTCCTCAAAGACAGTGTTAATGGGCTCCACGAAACATAATTGTAACACTCTGAGAAGAATTCACACATCACCAAGAAGTTACTAAGAAAGCTTCTTTCTAGTTTTCATCTGTGGATATTTCCTTTGTCACCGTAAGGTTCATTGTGCTATGAACTATCTAATTCCAGATTTCCAGAAAACTGTGTTACCAAACTGATCACTGAAGAGAAACGTGTAACTCTGTGAGTTGCATTCACACATGGCAATGCAGTTTCTCAGAAAGCTTCTCTTTATTTATTATGTGAGGATATTTCCTTTTTCACCATAGCCGTCAATGAGCTCCCAAATATACCTTTGCAGAATCCACGACAACAGTGTTAGCAAACTGTTCCAAGAAGGGAAGGGTGGAACTCTGTGTGATGAAGCCCCACATCAGAAAGGAATCTCTCAGAATGCTTCTCTCTCGTTATTATGTGAGGATATTTCCTTTTTCACCATGGGCCCTTAGGTGCTCCCAAATATCACTTTACAGATTCCACAAAAAGAGTGTTAGCAAACTGCTTCCTGAAGTGTAAATTTTAAGTCTGTGAGATAAAGTCACAGATCAGAAAGAAGTTTCTCAGAAAGCTTCTTTCACGTTTTGAACGATGCAATTTCCTTTATCAGCATAGGCCTCAATGCGATCCAAGGAAGCCGTTCTCAGATTCCTCAAAGACAGTCTTAATGGACTGCTCCACGAAATATAAGTGTAACTCTCTGAGATGAATTCACACATCACCAAAAAGTGTCTAAGAAAGCTTCTTTCTAGTTTTCATCTGTGGATATTTCCTTTGTCACCGTAAGGTTCATTGCGCTATGAAGTATCTAATTGCAGATTTCCAGAAAATTGTGTTAACAAACTGATCACTGAAGAGAAGCCTGTAACTATGTGAGTTGCCTTCACACATGGCAATGCAGTTTCTCAGAAAGCTTCTCTTTAGTTATTATGTGAGGATATTTCCTTTTTCACCACGGGCCTCTTTGGGCTCCCAAATATCACTTAACATATTCCAAAAAGAGAGTGTAAGAAAACTGCTTCCTGCACTCTAAGTTATAAGTCTGTGAGATGAACTCCACAGATCAGAAAGACGTTTCTCAGAAAGCTTCTTTCACGTTTTGAACGGATGACATTTCCTTTATCAGCGTAGGTCTCAATGCGATGCAAAGAAGCCGTTCTCAGATTCCTCAAAGACAGTGTTAATGGACTGTTCCAAGAAACATAAGTGTAACTCTGTGAGATGAATTCACACATCACCAAGAAGTTTCTAAGAAAGCTTCTTTTTAGTTTTCATCTGTGGATATTTCCTTTGTCACCATAAGTTTCATTGTAATATGAAGTATCTAATAGCAGATTTCCAGAAAACTGTGTTAACAAACTGATCACTGAAGAGAAACGTGTAACTCTGTGAGTTGCATTCACACATGGCAATGCAGTTTCTCAGAAAGCTTCTCTTTAGTTATTATGTGAGAATATTTCCTTTTTCACCATAGACCTCAATGAGCTCCCAAATATACCTTTGCAGAATCCACGACAAGAGTGTTAGCAAACTGTTCCAAAAAGGGAAGGGTGGAACTCTGTGTGATGAAGCCGCACATCAGAAAGGAATCTCTCAAAATGCTTCTCTCTAGTTATTATGTGAGGATATTTCCTTTTTCACCATGGGCCCCGATGGTCTCCCAAATATCACTTTACAGATTCCACAAAAAGAGTGTTAACAAACTGCTTCCTGAACTCTAAATTATAACTCTGTGAGATGAACTCACAGATCAGAAAGATGTTTGTCAGAAAGCTTCTTTCACGTTTTGAACGATGACATTTACTTTATCAGCGTAGGCCTCAAAGCGATTCAAAGAAGCCGTTCTCAGATTCCTCAAAGACAGTGTTAATGGACTGCTCCACGAAACATAAGTGTAACTCTGTGAGATGAATTCACACGTCACCAAGAAGTTTCAAAGAAAGCTTCTTTCTAGTTTTCATCTGTGGATATTTCCTTTGTCACCGTAAGGTTCACTGCGCTATGAAGTATCGAATTGCAGATTTCCAGAAAACTGTGTTAACAAACTGATCACTGAAGAGAAACGTGTAACTCTGTGAGTTGCATTCACACAGGGCAATGCAGTTTCTCAGAAAGCTTCTCTTTAGTTATTATGTGAGGATATTTCCTATTTCACCATAGCCCTCAATGAGCTCCGAAATATACCTTTGCAGAATCCACGACAACAGTGTTAGCAAACTGTTGCAAGAAGGGAAGGGTGGAACTCTGTGTGATGAAGTCGCACATCAGTGAGAAATCTCTTAGAATGCTTCTCTCTAGTTATTATGTGAGGATATTTCCTTTTTCACCATGGGCCCCTATTTGCTCCCAAATATCTCTTTACAGATTCCACAAAAAGAGTGTTAGCAAACTGCTTCCTGAAGTCTAAGTTATAAGCCTGTGAGATGAACTCACAGATCAGAAAGAAGTTTCTCAGAAAGCTTCTTTCACGTTTTGAACGAATGAAATTTCCTTTATCAGCGTAGGCCTCAATGCGATCCAAAGAAGCCGTTCTCAGATTCCTCAAAGACAGTGTTAATGCACTCCAGGAAACATAACTGTAACTCTGTGAGATGAATTCACACATCACCAAGAAGTTTCTAAGAAAGCTGCTTTCTAGTTTTCATCTGTGGATATTTCCTTTGTCACCGAAAAGTTCATTGTGCTATGAACTATCTAATTCCAGATTTCCAGAAAACAGTGTTGACAAACTGATCACTGAAGAGAACTGTGTATCTCTGGGAGTTGCATTCACACATGGCAATGCAGTTTCTCAGAAAGCTTCTCTTTAGTTATTATGTGAGGATATTTCCTTTTTCAACATATCCGTCAATGAGCTCCCAAATATACCTTGGCAGAATCCACGAAAACAGTGTTAGCAAACTGTTCCAAGAAGGGAAGGGTGGAACCCTGTGTGATGAAGCCGCACATCAGAAAGGAATCTCTCAGAATGCTTCTCTCTAGTTATTATGTGAGGATATTTCCTTTTTCACCATGGGCCCCGATGGTCTCCCAAATATCACTTTACAGATTCCACAAAAAGAGTGTTAGCAATCTGCTTCCTGAAGTCTAAGTTATAAGCCTTTGAGATGAACTCACAGATCAGAAAGAAGTTTCTCAGAAAGCTTCTTTCACGTTTTGAATGCATGAAATTTCCTTTATCAGCGAAGGCCTCAATGCGATCCAAAGAAGCCGTTCTCAGATTCCTCAAAGACAGTGTTAATGGGCTCCACGAAACATAATTGTAACACTCTGAGAAGAATTCACACATCACCAAGAAGTTTCTAAGAAAGCTTCTTTCTAGTTTTCATCTGTGGATATTTCCTTTGTCACCGTAAGGTTCATTGTGCTATGAACTATCTAATTCCAGATTTCCAGAAAACTGTGTTAACAAACTGATCACTGAAGAGAAACGTGTAACTCTGTGAGTTGCATTCACACATGGCAATGCAGTTTCTCAGAAAGCTTCTCTTTAGTTATTATGTGAGGATATTTCCTTTTTCACCATAGCCGTCAATGAGCTCCCAAATATACCTTTGCAGAATCCACGACAACAGTGTTAGCAAACTGTTCCAAGAAGGGAAGGTTGGAACTCTGTGTGATGAAGCCGCACATCAGAAAGGAATCTCTCAGAATGCTTCTCTCTCGTTATTATGTGAGGATATTTCCTTTTTCACCATGGGCCCTTAGGGGCTCCCAAATATCACTTTACAGATTCCACAAAAAGAGTGTTAGCAAACTGCTTCCTGAAGTGTAAATTTTAAGTCTGTGAGATAAAGTCACAGATCAGAAAGAAGTTTCTCAGAAAGCTTCTTTCACGTTTTGAACGATGCAATTTCCTTTATCAGCGTAGGCCTCAATGCGATCCAAGGAAGCCGTTCTCAGATTCCTCAAAGACAGTCTTAATGGACTGCTCCACGAAATATAAGTGTAACTCTCTGAGATGAATTCACACATCACCAAAAAGTGTCTAAGAAAGCTTCTTTCTAGTTTTCATCTGTGGATATTTCCTTTGTCACCGTAAGGTTCATTGCGCTATGAAGTATCTAATTGCAGATTTCCAGAAAATTGTGTTAACAAACTGATCACTGAAGAGAAGCCTGTAACTATGTGAGTTGCCTTCACACATGGCAATGCAGTTTCTCAGAAAGCTTCTCTTTAGTTATTATGTGAGGATATTTCCTTTTTCACCACGGGCCTCTTTGGGCTCCCAAATATCACTTAACATATTCCAAAAAGAGAGTGTAAGAAAACTGCTTCCTGCACTCTAAGTTATAAGTCTGTGAGATGAACTCCACAGATCAGAAAGACGTTTCTCAGAAAGCTTCTTTCACGTTTTGAACGGATGACATTTCCCTTATCAGCGTAGGTCTCAATGCGATGCAAAGAAGCCGTTCTCAGATTCCTCAAAGACAGTGTTAATGGACTGTTCCAAGAAACATAAGTGTAACTCTGTGAGATGAATTCACACATCACCAAGAAGTTTCTAAGAAAGCTTCTTTTTAGTTTTCATCTGTGGATATTTCCTTTGTCACCGTAAGGTTCATTGCGCTATGAAGTATCTAATGGCAGATTTCCAGAAAACTGAGTTAACAAACTGATCTCTGAGGAGAAACGTGTAACTCTGTGAGTAGCATTCACACATGGCAATGCAGTTTCTCAGAAAGCTTCTCTTTAGTTATTATGTGAGGATATTTCCTTTTTCACTATGGGCCCCTTTGGGCTCCCAAATATCACTTTACAGATTCCACGAAAACAGTGTTAGCAAACTGCTTCCTGATATCTAAGTTATAAGTCTGTGAGATGAACTCACAGATCAGAAAGAAGTTTCTCAGAAAGCTTGTTTCACGTTTTGAACGCATGAAATTTCCTTTATCAGCGTAGGCCTCAATGCGATCCAAAGAATCCGTTCTCAGATTCCTCAAAGACAGTGTTAATGGATTGCTCCAAGTAACATAAGTGTAACTCTGTGAGATGAATTCACACATCACCAAGAAGTTTCTAAGAAAGCTTCTTTCTAGTTTTCATCTGTGGATATTTTTGTCACCGTAAGGTTCATTGCGGTATCAAGTATCTAATGGCAGTTTTCCAGAAAACTGTGTTAACAAACTGATCACTGAGGAGAAACGTGTAACTCTGTGAGTTGCATTCACACATGGCAATGCAGTTTCCCAGAAAGCTTCTCTTTGGTTATTATGTGAGGATATTTCCTTTTTCACCATAGCTCTCATTGAGCTCCCAAATATACCGTTGCAGAATCCACGACAACAGTGTTAGCAAAATGTTCCACGACGGGAAGGGTGGAACTCTGTGTGATGAAGCCGACCATCAGAAATGAATCTCACAGAAAGCTTCTCTCTATTTATTATGTGAGGATATTTCCTTTTTCACCATGGGCCCCTATGGGATCCGAAATATCACTTTACAGATTCCACAAAAGAGTGTTAGCAAACTGCTTCCTGAAGTCTACGTTATAATTCTGTAGATGAACTAACAGGTCAGAAAGGTGTTTCTCAGAAAGCTTCTTTCACGTTTTGAACGGATGAAATTTCCTTTATCAGCGTAGGCCTCAATGCGATCCAAAGAATCCGTTCTCAGATTCCTCAAAGACAGTGTTAATGGACTGCTCCAAGTAACATAAGTGTAACTCTGTGAGATGAATTCACACATCACCAAGAAGTTTCTAAGAAAGCTTCTTTCTAGTTTTCATCTGTGGTTATTTCCTTTGTCACCGTAGGGTTCATTGCGCTATGAAGTATCTAATGGCAGATTTCCAGAAACTGTGTTAACAAACTGATCACTGAGGAGAAAGTGTAACTCTGTGCGTTTGCATTCACACATGGCAATGCAGTTTCACAGAAAGCTTCTCTTTAGTTATTATGTGAGGATATTTCCTTTTTCACCATCGCCCTCAATGAGCTCCCAAATATACCTTTGCAGAATCCACGACAACAGTGTTAGCAAACTGTTCCAAATAGGAATGGGTGGAACTCCGTGTGATGAATCCGCACATCAGAAAGGAATCTCTGAGAAAGCTTCTCTCTAGTTATTACGTGAGGTTATTTCCTTTTTCACCATGGGCCCCTGTGCGCTCCCAAATATCACTTTACAAATTCCACCAAAAGAGTGTTAGCAAACTGTTTCCTGAAGTCAAAGCTTTAAGTCTGTGAGATGAACTCACAGGTCAGAAAGAAGTTTTTCAGAAAGCCTCCTTCACGTTTTGAACGGATGAAATTTCCTTTATAAGCGTAGGCCTCAATGCGATCCAAAGAATCCGTTCTCAGATTCCTGAAAGACAGTGTTAATTGACTGCTCCAAGTAACATAAGTGTAACTCTGTGAGATGAATTCACACATCACCAAGAAGTTTCTAAGAAAGCTTCTTTCTAGTTTTCCTCTGTGGATATTTCCTTTGTCACCGTAAGGTTCATTGCGCAATGAAGTATCTAATGGCAGATTTCCAGAAAACTGTGTTAACAAACTGATCACTGAGGAGAAACGTGTAACTCTGTGAGTTGCATTCACACAAGGCAATGCAGTTTCTCAGAAAGCTTCTCTTTAGTTATTATGTGAGGATATTTCCTTTTTCACCATAGCTCTCAATGAGCTCCAAAGAAAACTTTGCAGAATCCACGACAACAGTGTTAGCAAACTGTTCCAAGAAGGGAATGGTGGAACTCTGTGTGATGAAGCTGACCATCAGAA
Source organism: Rhinopithecus roxellana (assembly GCF_007565055.1). NCBI lineage: Eukaryota > Metazoa > Chordata > Mammalia > Primates > Cercopithecidae > Rhinopithecus > Rhinopithecus roxellana. The sequence continues at coordinate 147,505,441 of NC_044552.1, forward strand.
AGGAATCTCACAGAAATCTTCTCTCTAGTTAATATGTCAGGATATTTCCTTTTTCACCATGGGCCCCTATGGGCTCCCAAATATCACTTTACAGATTCCACGAAAGAGTGTTAGCAAACTGCTTCCTGAAGTCTAAGTTATAAGTCTGTGAGATGAACTCACAGATCAGAAAGAAGTTTCTCAGAAAGCTTCTTTCACGTTTTGAACGGATGAAATTTCCTTTATCAGCGTAGGCCTCAATGCGATCCAACTAAGCCGTTCTCAGTTTCCTCAAAGACAGTGTTAATGGACTGCTCCACGATAAATAAGTGTAACTCGGTGAGATGAATTCACACATCACCAAGAATTTTCTGCGAAAGCTTCTTTCTAGTTTTCATCTGTGGATATTTCCTTTGTCACCATAAATTTCATTGCGCTGTGAAGTATGGAATTGCATATTTCCAGAAAACTGTGTTAACAAAATGATCACTGAAGAGAAACGTGTAACTCTGTGAGTTGCATTCACACATGTCAATGCAGTTTCTCAGAAAGCTTCTCTTTAGTTATTATGTGAGGATATTTCCTTTTTCACCATAGTCCGCAAAGAGCTCCCAAATATACCTTTGCAAATCCACGAAAACAGTGTTAGCAAACTGTTCCAAGAAGGGAAGGGTGGAACTCTGTGTGATGAAGTCACACATCAGAATGAAATCTCTCAGAAAGCTACTCTCTAGTTATTATATGAGGATATTTCCTTTTTCAACATGGGCCCCTATGCGCTTCCAAATATCACTTTACAGATTCCACGAAAAGAGTGTTAGCAAACTGCTTCCTGAAATCTAAGTTATAAGTCTGTGAGATGAACTCACAGATCAGAAAGAAGTTTCTCAGAAAGCTTCTTTCACGTTTGAAAGGAGGAAATTTCCTTTATCTGCGTAGGCCTCAATGCGATCCAATGAAGCTCTTCTCAGATTCCTCAAAGACAGTGTTAATGGACTGCTCCAAGAAACATAAGTGTAACTCTGTGAGATGAATTCACACATCACCAAGAAGTTCTAAGATAGCTTCTTTCTAGTTTTCATCTGTGGACATTTCCTTTGTCACCGTGAGTTTCATTGCGCTATGAAGTATCTAATTGCAGATTTCCAGAAAACTGTGATAACAAACTGATCACTGAGGAGAATCGTGTAACTCTGTGAGTTTGCATTCACACATGGCAATGCAGTTTCTCAGAAAGCTTGTCTTTAGTTATTATGTGAGGATATTTCCTTTTTCACCATAGCCCTCAATGCTAGCTCCTCTCCCAAATATACCTTTGCAGAATCCAAGACAACAGTGTTAGCAAACTGTTCCAAAAAGGGAAGGTGGAACTCTGTGTGATGAAGCCGCACATCAGAAAGAATCTCTCAGAAAGCTTCTCTCTAGTTATTATGTGAGGTTATTTCCTTATTCACTATGGCCCCTAAGGGCTCCAAAATATCACCTTTACAAATTCCCACGAAAAGAGTGTTAGCAAACTACTCCTGAAGTCTAAGTTATAAGTCTGTGAGATGAACTCACAGATCAGAAAGAAGTTTCTCAGAAAGCTTCCTTCACGTTTTGAACGGAAGAAATTTCCTTTATCAGCGTAGGCCTCAATGCGATCCAAAGAATCAGTTCTCAGATTCCTCAAAGACAATGTTAATGACTGCTTCCAAGTAACATAAGTGTAACTCTGTGAGATGAATTCACACATCACCAAGAAGTTTCTAAGAAAGCTTCTTTCTAGTTTTAATCTGTGGATATTTCCTTTGTCACCGTAAGGTTCAATGCGCTATGAAGTATCTAATGGCAGATTTCCAGAAAACTGTGTTAACAAACTGATCACTGAGGGGAAACGTGTAACTCTGTGAGTTGCATTCACACATGGCAATGCAGTTTCTCCGAAAGCTTCTCTTATTTTTTTATGTGAGGATATTTCCTTTTCACTACGGGCCCCTATGGGCTCTCAAATTTCACTTTACAGTTTCCACGAAAAGAGTGTTAGCAAACAGCTTCTGAAATCTAAGTTATAAGTCTGTGATATGAACTCAGAGATCAGATAGAAGTTTCTCAGAAAGCTTCTTTCACGTTTTGAACACATGAAATTTCCTTCATCAGCGTAGGCCTCAATGCGATCCAAAGAAACCGTTCTCAGTTTCCTCAAAGACAGTTTCAATGGACTGCTCCAGGTAACATAAGTGTAACTCTGTGAGATGAATTCACACATCACCAAGAAGTTTCTAAGAAAGCTTCTTTCTAGTTTTCATCTGTGGATCTTTCCTTTGTCACCGTAAGGTTCATTGCGCTATGAAGTATCTAATGGTAGATTTCCAGAAAACTGTTTTAAAAAACTGATCACTGAGGAGAAACGTGTAACTCTGTGAGTTGCATTCACACATGGCAATGCAGTTTCTCAGAAAGCTTCTCTCTAGTTGTTATGTGAGGATATATCCTTTTTCACCATGGGCCCCTATGGGCTCCCAAATATCACTTTAGAAGATTCCACGAGAAGAGTGTTAGCAAACTGTCCCCTGAAATCTAAGTTATAAGTCTGTGAGATGAACTCAAAGATCAGAAAGAAGTTTCTCATAAAGCTTCTTTCACGTTTTGAACGGATGAAATTTCCTTTATCAGCGTAGGCCTCAATGCCATCTAAAGAAGCCGTTCTCAGATTCCTCGAGGACAGTGTTAATGCACTGCTCACGATACATAAGTGAAACTCTGTGAGATGAATTCACACATCAACCAAGAAGTTTCTAAGAAAGCTTCTTTCTAGTTTTCATTTATGGATATTCCCTTTGTCACCGTAAGGTTCATTGCGCTATGAAGTATCGAAGTGCAGATTTCCAGAAAACTGTGTTAACAAACTGATCACTGAAGAGAAACGTGTAACTCTGTGAGTTGCATTCACACATGGCAATGCAGTTTTTCAGAAAGCTTCTCTTTAATTATTATGTGAGGATGTTTCCTTTTTCACCATAGCCCTCAAAGAGCTCCCAAATATACCTTTGCAGAATCCACGACAACAGTGTTAGCAAACTGTTCCAAAAAGGGAAGGGTGGAACTCTGTGTGTTGAAGCCGCACATCAGAAAAAAACTCTCAGACAGCTTCTCTGTAGTTATTATGTGAGGATATTTCCATTTTCACCATGGGCCCCTATGGGCTCCCAAATATCACTGTACAGATTCCACGAAAAGAGTGTTAGCAAACTGCTTCCTGAAGTCTAAGTTATAAGTCTGTGAGATGAACTCACAGATCAGAAATAAGTTTCTAAGAAAGCTTCCTTCACGTTTTGAACGGAAGAAATTTCCTATATCAGCGTAGGCCTCAATGCGATCCAAAGAATCCGTTCTCAGATTCCTCTAAGACAGTGTTAATGTACTGCTGCAAGTAACATAAGTGTAACTCTGTGAGATGAATTCACACATCACCAAGAATTTTCTAATAAAGCTTCTTTCTAGTTTTCATCTGTGGATATTTCCTTTGTCACCGTAAGGTTCATTGCGCTGTGAAGTATCTAATGGCAGATTTCCAGAAAACTGTGTTAACAAACTGATCACTGAGGAGAAACGTGTAACTCTGTGAGTTGCATTCACACATGGCAATGCAGTTTCTCAGAAA
>NC_044552.1:147509162-147584469 GCF_007565055.1 Rhinopithecus roxellana
TTGGGACCCTTAGGGGACAATGTTGAAAAAGGAAATATCCTCCATTAATAACTAGAGAGAAGCTTTCTGAAGGTTGCTTTCTGATTGTGTGACTTCATCACACAGAGTTCCACCCTTCCCTTCTTGGAACAGTTTGCTAACTCTGTTATCTTGAGTTCTGCAAAGTGATAATTGGGAACTCACTGAGAGACATGGTGAAAAAGGAAATATCCTCAGATCAAACTGGAAAGAAGCCTTCTGGGAAACTGCATTTCGATGTGTGAATGCAACTCACAGAGTTACAAGTTTGTCTTCAGTGTTCAGTTTCCTAACACAGTTTTCTGGAAATCTGCAATGGGATACCTCTTAGCGCAATGAAGCTTACGGTGACAAAGGAAATATCCACAGATGAAAACTAGAAAGAAGCTTTCTTAGAAACTTCTTGGTGATGTGTGAATTCATCTCAGAGAGTTACACTTATGTTTCGTGGAGCAGTCCATTAACAATGTCTTTGAGGAACCTGAGAAGGGCTTCTTTGCATCGCATTGAGGCCTACGCTGATAAAGGAAAATTCATCCGTTCAAAACGTGAAAGAAGCTTTCTGAGAAAATTGTTTCTGATCTGTGAGATCATCTCACAGACGTATGACTTAGACTTCAGGAAGCAGTTTGCGAAAACTCTTTTCGTGGATTCTGGAAAGTGATAATTGGGAGCCCTTAGGGGCCCATGGTGAAAAAGGAAATATTCTCATATAATATCGAGAGAGAAGCTTTCTGAGAGTTTGCTTTCTAATGTGTGACTTCATCACACAGAGTTCCAACCTTCCCTTCTTGGAACAGTTTGCTAACACTATTGTCGTGGTTTCTGCCAAGGTATATTTAGGAGCAAATTTAGGGCTATGGTGAAAAAGGGAATATCCTCAGATCAAAAATGGAAAGAAGCCTTCTGAGAAACTGCATTGCCATGAGTGAATGCAACTCACATAGTTACACGTTTCTCTTCAGTGATCAGTTTGCTAACAAAGTATTCTGGAAATCTGCAATGGGATAGCTCTTAGCGCAATATAGCTTCCAGAGATAAAGGAAATATCCACAGATGAAAACTAGAAAGAAGCTGTCTTAGAAACTTCTTGGTGATGTGTGAATTCATCTCACAGAGTTACACTTATGTTTCGTGGAGCAGTTCATTAACACTCTTTTTGAGGAAGCTGAGAAGGGCTTCCTTGGATCGCATTGAGGCCTACGCTGATAATGGAAATTTCATCCGTTCAAACGTGAAAGAAGCTTTCTGAGAACCTTCTTTCTGATCTGTGAGTTCATCTCACAGACGTATAACTTAGACTTCAGGAAGCAGTTTCGGAACACTCTTTTTCGTGGATTCTGGAAAGTGATATTTGAGAGCCCATAGGGGCCCACGGTGAAAAAGGAAATATCCTCACATAATAACTAGAGAGAAGCTTTCTGAGAGATTGCTTTCTGATGTGTGACTTCATCACACAGAGTTCCACCCTTCCCTTCTTGGAACAGTTTGCTAACACTGTTGTCGTGGATTCTGCAAAGGTATATTTGGGAGCTCATGGAGGGCTATGGTGAAAAAGGAAATATCCTCACATAATATCTAAAGGAAGCTTTCTGAGAAGCTGCATTGCCATGTGTGAAGGCAACTCTCAGAGTTACAGTTTTCTCTTTAGTGATCAGTTTGTTAACACAGTTTTCTGGAAACCTGGATTTAGATACTTCATAGCACAATGAACATTACGGTGACAAAGGAAATATCCACAGACAATAACTAGAAAGAAGCTTTCTGAGAAACTTCTTGGTGATGTGTGAATTCATCTCACGGAGTTACACTTATGTTTCGTGGAGCAGTCCATTAATACTGTTTTTGAGGAATCTGAGAATGGCTTCTTGGGATCGCATTGAGGTCTACGCTGATAAAGGAAATTTCATCCGTTCAAAACGTGAAAGAAGCTTTCTGAGAAACTTCTTTCTGATCTGTGAGTGCATCTCACAGACATATAACTTAGACTTCAGGAAGCAGTTTGCTAACACTCTTTTCATGGATTCTGGAAACTGATATATGGGAGCCCATAGTGGCCCATGGTGAAAAAGGAAATATCCTCACATAATAACTAGAGAGAAGCTTTATGAGCGATTGCTTTCTGATGTGTGACTTCATCACACAGAGTTCCACCCTTCCAATCTTGGAACAGTTTGCTAACTCTGTTATCTTCTGTTCTGCAAAGTGATATTTGGGAGCTAAATGAGGGGTATGGTGAAAAAGGAAATATGCTCAGATCAAAACTGGAAAGAAGCCTTCTGCGTAACTGCATTTCGATGTGTGAATGCAACTCAGAGAGTTACCCGTTTCTCCTAAGTGTTCAGTTTGCAAACACAGTTTTCTGGAAATCTGCAATGGGATACTTCTGAACGCAATGATGCTTACGGTGACTAAGGAAATATCCTCAAATGAAAACTAGAAAGAAGCTTTGTTACAAACTTCTTGTTGATGTGTGAATTCACCTCACAGAATTTCACTTAGGTTTCAAGCAGGAGTCCATTAACACTGTCTTTGAGGAACCTGAGAAGGACTTCTTTGGATTGCACTGAGGCCTACGCTGATAAAGGAAATATCATCAGTTGAAAACGTGAAAGAAGCTTTCTGAGAAACCTCTTTGTGATCTGTGAATTCCTCTCACAGAGTTACAGCTTAGTTCTCAGGAAGCATTTTGCTAACAGTCTTTTCGTGGAATCTGCCAAGTGAGATTTGGGAGCCCTTAGGGCCCAATGTTGAAAAAGGAAATATCCTCAGATAATAACTAGAGAGAAGCTTTCTGAGAGATTGCCTTCTGATGTGTCACTTCATCACACAGAGTTCCACCCTTCCCTTCTTGGAAGAGATTGCTAACTCTTTTATTTTGCGTTCTTCAAAGTGATATTTGGGAACACACTGAGGGCTTTGGTATAAAAGGAAATATCCTCAGATCAAACCTGGAAAAAGCCTTCTGAGAAACTGCATTTCGATGTGTGAATGCAACTCACAGAGTTACACGATTCTCTTCAGTGTTCAATTTGCTAAAATATTTTTCTGGAAATCTTCAATGGGATTTTTCTGAACGCAATGAAGTTTACAGTGACAAAGGAAATATCCTCAGATGAATACTAGAAAGAATTTCTGTTAGAAACATCTTGGTGACGTGTGAATTCATCTCACAGAATTACACTTATGTTTCATGCAGCAGTCCTTTAACACTGTCTTTGAGGACCCTGAGAAGGACTTCTTTGGATCGCATTGGGGCCTACGCTGATAAAGGAAATATCATCAGTTCAAAACGTGAAAGAAGCTTTCTGAGAAACTTCTTTGTGATCTGTGAATTGCTCTCACAGAGTTACAGCTTAGTTCTCAGGAAGCAATTTGGTAAACCTCTTTTCGTGGAATCTGCCAAATGAGATTTGGGAGCCCTTAGGGGCCCATAGTGAAAAAGGAAATATCCTCAGATAATAACTAGAGAGAAGCTTACTGAGAGATTGCTTTCTGATGTGTGACTTCATCACACAGAGTTTCACTCTTCCCTTCTTGGAACAATTTGCTAACTCTGTTATCTTGAGTTCTGCAAAGTGATATTTGGGAACTCACTGACAGATATGGTGAAAAAGGAAATATCCTCAGACCAAAACTGGAAAGAAGCCTTCTGGGAAACTGCATTTCGATGTGTGAATGCAACTCACAGAATTACACGTTTCTCTTCAGTGCTCAGTTTCATAACACAGTTTTCTGGAAATCTGCAATGGGATAACTCTTAGCGCAATGAAGCTTACGGTGAAAAAGGAAATATATTCAGATGAAACCAGAAAGAAGCTTTCTTAGAAAATTCTTGGTGATGTGTGAATGCATCTCAGAGAGTTACACTTATGTTTCGTGGAGCAGTCCATTAACACTGTCTTTAAGGAACCTGAGAAGGGATTCCTGGGATCGCATTGAGGCCTACGCTGACAAAGGAAATATCATCCCTTCAAAATGGGATAGAAGCCTTCTGAGAAACTTCTTTCTGATCTGTGAGTTCATCTCACAGACTTATAGCTTAGACTTCAGGAAGGAGTTTGCTAACACACTTTTCGTGAAATCTGAAAAGTGATATTTGGGAACCCATAGTGGTCCAAGATGAAAAAGGAAATATCCTCACATAATAACTGGAGAGAAGCTTTCTGAGAGATTGCTTTCTGATGGGTGACTTCATCACACAGAGTTCCACCCTTCCCTTCTTGGAACAGTTTGCTAACACTGTTGTCGTGGATTCTGCAAAGGTATATTTGGGAGCTCATTGAGGGCTATGGTGAAAAAGGAAATATAAACACAAGATAACTAAACAGAAGCTTGCTGATAAACTGCATTACCATATGTGAATGCAACTCACAGGGTTACACATTTCTCTTCAGTGATCAGTTTGTTAACACAGTTTTCTGGAAATCTGCAATTAGATACTTCATAGCGCAATGAACCTTACAGTGACAAAGGAAATAACCACAGAGGAAAACTAGAAAGAAGCTTTCATAGAAACTTCTTGGTGATGTGTGAATTCATCTCACAGAGTTAAACTTATGTTTCATGGTGCAGTCCATTAACAATGTCTTTGAGGAACCTGAGAAGGGCTTCCTTGCATCGCATTGAGGCCTACGCTCATAAAGGAAAATTCATCCGTTCAAAACGTGAAAGAAGCTTTCTGAGAAACTTGGTTCTGATCTGTGAGATCATCTCACAGACGTATGACTTAGACTTCAGGAAGCAGTTTGCGAAAACTCTTTTCGTGGATTCTGGAAAGTGATATTTGGGAGCCCTTAGGGGCCCATAGTGAAAAAGGAAATATTCTCATATAATAACGAGAGAGAAGCTTTCTGAGAGCTTGCATTCTGATGTGTGACTTCATCACACAGAGTTCCACCCGTCCCTACTTGGAACCGTTTGCTAACTCTGTTATCTTGTGTTCTGCAAAGTGATCTTTGGGAGCTCACTGAGGGATATGGTGAAAAAGGAAATATCCTCAGATAAAAACTGGAAAGAAGCTCTGAGAAACTGCATTTCGATGTGTGAATGCAACTCACAATGTTACACGTTTCTCTTCAGTGGTCAGTTTGCTAACACAGTTTTCTGGAAATCTGCAATGGGATTCTTCTGAACGCAATGAAGCTTACGGTGACAAAGGAAATATCCTCAGATGAAAGCTAGAAAGAAGCTTTCTTAGAAACTTCTTGGTGCTGTGTGAATTCATCTCACAGAATTACACGTCTTTTTCATGCAGCAGTCCATTAACACTGTCTTTGAGGAACCTGAGAAGGACTTCTTTGGATCGCATTGAGGCCTACGCTGATAAAGGAAATATCATCAGTTCAAAACGTGAAAGAAGCTTTCTGAGAAACTTCTTTGTGTTCTGTGAATTCCTCTCACAGAGTTACAGCTTAGTTCTCAGGAAGCAGTTTGCTAACACTCTTTTCGTGGAATCTGCCATGTGATATTTGGGACCCTTAGGGGACAATGTTGAAAAAGGAAATATCCTCCCTTAATAACTAGAGAGAAGCTTTCTGAAGGTTGCTTTCTGATGTGTGACTTCATCACACAGAGTTCCACCCTTCCCTTCTTGGAACAGTTTGCTAACTCTGTTATCTTGAGTTCTGCAAAGTGATAATTGGGAACTCACTGAGAGACATGGTGAAAAAGGAAATATCCTCAGATCAAACTGGAAAGAAGCCTTCTGGGAAACTGCATTTCGATGTGTGAATGCAACTCACAGAGTTACAAGTTTGTCTTCAGTGTTCAGTTTCCTAACACAGTTTTCTGGAAATCTGCAATGGGTTACTTCTTAGCGCAATGAAGCTTATGGTGACAAAGGAAATATCCATAGATGAAAACTAGAAAGAAGCTTTCTTAGAAACTTCTTGGTGATGTGTGAATTCATCTCAGAGAGTTACACTTATGTTTCGTGGAGCAGTCCATTAACAATGTCTTTGAGAAACCTGAGAAGGGCTTCCTTGCATCGCATTGAGGCCTACGCTGATAAAGGAAAATTCATCCGTTCAAAACGTGAAAGAAGCTTTCTGAGAAACTTGTTTCTGATCTGTGAGATCATCTCACAGACGTATGACTTAGACTTCAGGAAGCAGTTTGCGAAAACTCTTTTCGTGGATTCTGGAAAGTGATAATTGGGAGCCCTTAGGGGCCCATGGTGAAAAAGGAAATATTCTCATATAATAACGAGAGAGAAGCTTTCTGAGAGTTTGCTTTCTGATGTGTGACTTCATCACACAGAGTTCCAACCTTCCCTTCTTGGAACAGTTTGCTAACACTATTGTCGTGGTTTCTGCCAAGGTATATTTGGGAGCAAATTTAGGGCTATGGTGAAAAAGGGAATATACTCAGATCAAAAATGAAAAGAAGCCTTCTGAGAAACTGCATTGCCATGAGTGAATGCAACTCACATAGTTACACGTTTCTCTTCAGTGATCGGTTTGCTAAAAAAGTATTCTGGAAATCTGCAATGGGATAGCTCTTAGCGCAATATAGCTTACAGAGATAAAGGAAATATCCACAGATGAAAACTAGAAAGAAGCTGTCTTAGAAACTTCTTGGTGATGTGTGAATTCATCTCACAGAGTTACACTTATGTTTCGTGGAGCAGTTCATTAACACTCTTTTTGAGGAAGCTGAGAAGGGCTTCCTTGGATCGCATTGAGGCCGACGCTGATAATGGAAATTTCATCCGTTCAAAACGTGAAAGAAGCTTCCTGAGAAACTTCTTTCTGATCTGTGAGTTCATCTCACAGACTTATAACTTAGACTTCAGGAAGCAGTTTCGGAACACTCTTTTCGTGGATTCTGGAAAGTGATATTTGGGAGCCCATACGGGCCCACGGTGAAAAAGGAAATATCCTCACATAATAACTAGAGAGAAGCTTTCTGAGAGATTGCTTTCTGATGTGTGACTTCATCACACAGAGTTCCACCCTTCCCTTCTTGGAACAGTTTGCTAACACTGTTGTCGTGGATTCTGCAAAGGTATATTTGGGAGCTCATGGAGGGCTATGGTGAAAAAGGAAATATCCTCACATAATATCTAAAGGAAGCTTTCTGAGAAGCTGCATTGCCATGTGTGAAGGCAACTCTCAGAGTTACAGGTTTCTCTTTAGTGATCAGTTTGTTAACACAGTTTTCTGGAAATCTGGATTTAGATACTTCATAGCACAATGAACATTACGGTGACAAAGAAATATCCACAGACAATAACTAGAAAGAAGCTTTCTGAGAAACTTCTTGGTGATGTGTGAATTCATCTCACAGAGTTACACTTATGTTTCGTGGAGCAGTCCATTAATACTGTTTTTGAGGAATCTGAGAACGGCTTCTTTGGATCGCATTAAGGTCTACGCTGATAAAGGACATTTCATCCGTTCAAAACGTGAAAGAAGCTTTCTGAGAAACTTCTTTCTGATCTGTGAGTGCATCTCACAGACATATAACTTAGACTTCAGGAAGCAGTTTCCTAACACTCTTTTCATGGATTCTGGAAACTGATATATGGGAGCCCATAGTGGCCCATGGTGAAAACGGAAATATCCTCACATAATAACTAGAGAGAAGCTTTATGAGAGATTGCTTTCTGATGTGTGACTTCATCACACAGAGTTCCACCCTTCCCTTCTTGGAACAGTTTGCTAACACTGCTGTCGTGGATTCTGCAAAGGTATATGTGGGAGCTCTTTGAGGGCTATGGTGAAAAAGGAAATATCCTCACATAATAGCTAAAGAGAAGCTTTCTGAGAAACTGCATTGCCATGTGTGAATGCAACTCACAGAGTTACAGGTTTCTCCTCAGTGATCAGTTTGTTTACACAGTGTTTTGGATATCTGCAATTATATACTTCAAAGCGTAATGAACATGACGGTGACAAAGGAAATATCCACAGATGAAAACTAGAAAGAAGCTTTCTTACAAACTTCTTGGTGCTGTGTGAGTTCATCTCGCAGAGTTACACTTATGTTTCTTGGAGCAGTCCATTAACACTGTCTTTGAGGAATCTGAGAACAGCTTCCTTGGATCGCATTGAGGCCTACGCTGATAAAGGAAATTTCATCCGTTCAAAACGTGAAAGAAGCTTACTGAGAAACGTCTTTCTGATCTGTCAGTTCATCTCACAGACTTATAACTTAGACTTCAGGAAGCAGTTTGCTAACACTCTTTTCGTGGAATCTGTAAAGTGATATTTGAGAGCCCATAGGGGCCCATGGTGAAAAAGGAAATATCCTCACATAATAACTAGAGAGAAGTTTTCTGAGAGATTGCTTTCTGATGTGTGACTTCATCTCACAGAATTACGCTAGTGTTTTTTGGAGCCGTTTCTTAGGACGCTTTCCGTGGATTCCGAGAAGTGATATTTCTGATGGCTTTGAAGAATAGAAGGAGAAAAGAAATATCCTCCAAGAAAAAGCAGAATCAAGCTTTCTGGGAAACTCCTTTGTGATATGTGAATTCATTTCACAGTGTTACATCACCCTTTCTCCGGGGAGTTTCCTAGCACTCATTTTGAGGAATCTCAGATGTGATGTCTTGGATATCGTTGAATCACATGGTGAATAAGGAACTATCCTCAGAGAAACCTGCAGATAAGCCTTCTCAGAAACTTCTTTGTTGTGGATGAATTCAGCCCACAGATGTCCATCATTGTTTTGACTGAGAAGCTTGCTAGCAGAGTTTCCGCAGAATCTGCAATAGGACACACGGTTTCGCTCCGAGACCTGATATAACCTCGTCTTACTAAAGAAAGAAGCTTTCTGAGAAACCGCTTTGTGATGTGAATTCAAGTCACTAAGTTACAGCTGTATTTCGTGGGGCAGTGGCCTAGCCCTATTTGAGTTGAATCTGAGAACAGATATTCCGGATCCCTTTGAAAACAATGGGGCCAATGGAAATATCTTCCAATAAAAATGAAAAAGAAGCTTACTGAGAAACTTCTTTGTGATCTGTGAATTCATCTCACAGAGTTACAACTTAGGCCTCATGAAGCAGTTTGCTACCTCACTTTTCGTGGAATCTGCAAAGGGATATTTGGGAGTCCATTGCAGCCCATTGTGAAAAAGGAAATAGCCTCAGATAAAAAGTAGAGAAAAGCTTTCTGAGAGAATGCTTTCTGATGTGTGATTTCAGCTGACAGAGTTCCACCTTGCTTCTTGGAACAGTTTGCTAACACTGTTGTCGTGGAATCGGCAAAGGTATATTTGGGAGCTCAATGAGGGCTAAGGTGAAAAAGGAAACTTAGATTTCAGGAAGCAGTTTGCTAACACTCTTTTCGTGGAACCTGTAAAGTGATACTTGGGAACCCATGGGGGCCCATGGTGAAAAAGGAAATATCCTCACATAATAACTACAGAGAAGCTTTCTGAGAAACTGCATTGCCATGTGTGAATGCAACTCACAGAGATACACGTTTCTCTTAAGTATTCAGTTTGTTAACACAGTTTTCTTGAAATCTGCAATTAGATACTTCATAGTGCAATGAACCTTACGGTGACAAAGGAAATATCCACAGATGAAAACTAGAAAGAATCTCTCTTAAAAACTTCTTGGTGATGTGTGAATTCATCTCACAGAGTTACACTTATGTTACTTTTAGCAGTGCATTAACACTCTCTTTGAGGAATCTGAGAACGGCTTCTTTGGATCGCATTGAGGCCTGCGCTGATAAAGTAAATTTCATCCATTCAAAACGTGAAAGAAGCTTTCTGAGAAACTTCTTTCTGATCTGTGAGTTCATCTCACAGACTTATAAGTTAGACATCAGGAAGCAGTTTGCTAACACTCTTTTCGTGGAATCTGTAAAGCGATATTTGGGAGCACATAGGGGCTCATGGTGAAAAAGGAAATATCCTCACATAATAACTAGAGAGAAGCTTTCTGAGAGATTCCTTTCTGATGTGTGGCTTCATCACACAGAGTTCCACCCCTCCCTTTTTGGAACAGTTTGCTAACACTGTTGTCGTGGATTTTGCAAAGGTATATTTGGGAGCTCTTTGAGGGGATGGTGAAAAAGGAAATATCCTCACATAATAACTAAAGAGAAGATTTCTGAGAAACTGCATTGCCATGCGTGAATGCAACTCACAGAGTTACACGTTTCTCTTCAGTGATCAGTTTGTTAACACAGTTTTCTGTAAATCTGCAATTAGATACTTCATAGCGCAATGAAACTTACGGTGACAAAGGAAATATCCACAGATGAAAGCTAGAAAGAAGGTTTCTTAAAACTTCTTGGTGATGTGTGAATTCATCTCACAGAGTTACACTTATGTTTCTTGGAGCAGTCCATTAACACTGTCTTTGAGGAATCTGAGAACGGCTTCATTGGATCGCATTGAGGCCTTCACTGATAAAGGAAATTTCATCCGTTCAAAATGTGAAAGAAGCTTTATGAGAAACTTCTTTCTGATATGTGAGTTCATCTCACAGACTTATAACTTAGACTTCAGGAAGCAGTTTGCTAACACTCTTTTCGTGGAATCTGTAAGTGATATTTGGGAGACCATAGGGGCCCATTGTGAAAAACGAAATATCCTCATATAATAACTAGAGAGAAGCTTTCTGAGAGATTCCTTTCTGATGTGTGGCTTCATCACACAGAGATCCACCCTTCCCTTCTTGGAACAGTTTGCTAACACTGTTGTCGTGGATTCTGCAAAGGTATATTTGGGAGCTCATTGAGGCCTACGGTGAAAAAGGATATATCCTCACATAATAACTAAAGAGAAGCTTTCTGAGAAACTGCATTGCCATGTGTGAATGAAACTCACAGACTTACACGTTTCTCCTCAGTGATCAGTTTGTTAACACAGTTTTCTGGAAATCTGCAATTAGATACTTCATAGTACAATGAAACTTTTGGTGACAAAGGAAATATCCACAGATGAAAACTAGAAAGAAGCTTTCTTAGAAACTTCTTGGTGATGTGTTAATTCATCTCACAGAGTTACACTTATGTTTCGTGGAGCCGTCCATTAACACTGTCTTCGAGGAATCTGTGAACGGCTTCTTTGGATCGCATTGAGGTCTACGCTGACAAAGGAAATTTCATCCGTTCAAAACGTGAAAGAAGCTTTCTGAGAAACTTCTTTCTGATCTGTGAGTTCATCTCATAGACTTATTACTTCGACTTCAGGAAGCAGTTTGCTAACACTCTTTTCGTGGAATCTATAAAGTGATATTTGGGAGCCCATAGGGGCCCATGGTGAAAAAGGAAATATCCTCAAATAATAACTAGAGAGAAGCTTTCTGAGAGATTGCTTTCTGATGTGTGACTTCATCTCACAGAGTTACGCTAGTGTTTTTTGGAGCCGTTTCTTAGGACTGTTTCCGTGGATTCTGAGAAGTGATATTTCTGATGGCTTTGAAGAATAGAAGGAGAAAAGAAATATCCTCCAAGAAAAAGCGGAATCAAGCTTTCTGAGAAACTCCTTTGTGATATGTGAATTCATTTCACAGTGTTACATCACCCTTTTCGGGGGAGTTTCCTAGCACTCATTTTGAGGAATCTCAGATGTGATGTCTTGGATATCGTTGAATCGCTTGGTGAATAAGGAACGATCCTCAGAGAAACCTGCAGATAAGCCTTCTCAGAAACTTCTTTGTTGTGGATGAATTCAGCCCACAGATGTCCATCATTCTTTTGACTGAGAAGCTTGCTAGCAGAGTTTCCGCAGAATCTGCAATAGGACACACGGTGACGCACCGAGACCACAAATAACCTCGTCTTACTAAAGAAAGAAGCTTTCTGAGAAACCGCTTTGTGATGTGTAAATTCCATTCACTAAGTTACAGCTGTATTTCGTGGGGCCGTGGCCTAGCCCTATTTGTGTGGAATCTGAGAACAGATATTCCGGATCCCTTTGAAAACAATGGGGCCAATGGAAATATCTTCCAATAAAAATGGGAAAGAAGCTTCTGAGGAACTTCTTTGTGATCTGTGAATTCATCTCACAGAGTTACAATTTAGGCCTCATGAAGCAGTTTGCTACCTCACTTTTCGTGGAATCTGCAAATCGATATTTGGGAGTCCATTGGGGCCCATAGTGAAAAAGGAAATTGCCTCAGATAACAACTACAGAAAAGCTTTCTGAGAAACTGCATTCTGATGTGTGACTTCACCACACAGAGTTCCAACCTTCCCTTCTTGGAACAGTTTGCTAACACTGTTGTCGTGGATACTGCAAAGTGATATTTGGGAGATCATTAAGGGCTATGGTGAACAAGGAAATATCTTCAGATAAACACTGGAAAGAAGCCTTCTGGGAAAATGCACTTCGATGTGTGAATGCAACCCACAGAGTTACACGTTTCTCTTCAGTGATCAGTTTGCTAACTAAGTTTTCTGGAAATCTGCAATGGGATACCTCTTAGCGCAATGAAGCTTACGGTGACAAAGGAAATATCCACAGATGAAAACTAGAAAGAAGGTTTCTTAGAAACTTCTTGGTGATGTGTGAATTCATCTCACAGGGTTACATTTATGTTTCGTGGAGCAGTCCATTAACACTGTCTTTGAGGAAACTGAGAACGGCTTCTTGGGATCGCATTGAGGCCTACGCTGATAAAGGAAATTTCATCCGTTCAAAACGTGAAAGAAGCTTTCTGAGAAACTTCTTTCTGATCTGTGAGTTCATCTCACAGACTTCTAACTTAGACTTCAGGAAGCAGTTTGCTAACAATCTTTTCGTGGAATCTGTAAAGTGATATTTGGGAGCCCATAGGGGCACAAGGTGAAAAAGGAAATACCCTCACATAATAACTAGAGAGAAGCTTTCTGAGAGATTCCTTTCTGATGTGCGGCTTCATCACACAGAGTTCCACACTTCCCTTCTTGGAACAGTTTGCTAACACTGTTGTCGTGGATTCTGCAAAGGTATATTTGGGAGCTCATGGAGGGCTATGGTGAAAAAGGAAATATCCTCACATAATAACTAAAGAGAAGATTTCTGAGAAACTGCATTGCCATGCGTGAATGCAACTCACAGAGTTACACGTTTCTCTTCAGTGATCAGTTTGTTAACACAGTTTTCTGGAAATCTGCAATTCGATACTTCACAGTGCAATGAACCTTACGGTGACAAAGGAAATATCCATAGATAAAAACTAGAAAGAAGCTGTATTAGAGAGTTCTTGGTGATGTGTGAATTCAACTCACAGAGTTACACTTATGTTTCGTGGAGCAGTCCATTAACACTGTCTTTGAGGAATCTGAGAACAGCTTCTTTGGATCGCATTTAGGCGTACGCTGATAAAGGAAATTTCATCTGTTCAAAACGTGAAAGAAGCTTTCTGAGAAACGTCTTTCTGTTCTGTGAGTTCATCTCACAGACTTCTAACTTAGAATTCAGGAAGCAGTTGGCTAACACTCTTTTCGTGGAATCTGTAAAGTGATATTTGGGAGCCCATAGGGGCCCATGGTGAAAAAGGAAATATCCTCACATAGTACCTAGAGAGAACCTTTCTGAGAGACTCCTTTCTGATGTGTGGCTTCATCACACAGAGTTCCACACTTCTCCTCTTGGAACACTTTGCTAACACTGTTGTCGTGGATTCTGCAAAGGTATATTTGGGAGCTCATTGAGGGCTACGGTGAAAAAGGAAATATCCTCACATAATAACTAAAGAGAAGCTTTCTGAGAAACTGCATTTCCATGTTTGAATGAAACTCACAGAGTTACACGTTTCTCCTCTGTGATCAGTTTGTTAACACAGTTTTCTGGAAAACTGCAATAAGATACTTCATAGCACAATGAACCTTACGGTGACAAAGGAAATATCCATAGATGAAAACTAGAAAGAAGCTTTCTTTGAAACTTCTTGGTGATGTGTGAATTCATCTCACAGAGTTACACTTATGTTTCGTGGAGCAGTCCATTAACACTGTCTTTCAGGAATCTGAGAACGGTTTCCTTGGATCGCCTTGATGCCTACGCTGATAAAGGAAATTTCATCCGTTCAAAACGTGAAAGAAGCTTTCTGAGAAATTTCTTTCTGATCTGTGAGTTCATCTCACAGACTTATAAATTAGACTTCAGGAAGCAGTTTGCTAACACTCTTTTCGTGGAATCTGTAAAGTGATATTTGGGAGCCCATAGAGCCCCATGTTGAAAAAGGAAATATCCTCACATAATATCTAGAGAGAAGCTTTCTGTGAGATTCCGTTCTGATGTGTGGCTTCATCACACAGAGTTCCATCCTTCCCTTCTTGCAACAGTTTGCTAACACTGTTGTCGTGGATTCTGCAAAGGTATATTTGGGAGCTCTTTGAGAGCTATGGTGAAAAAGGAAATATCCTCACATAATAACTAAAGAGAAGCTTTCTGAGAAACTGCATTGCCATGTGTGAATGCAACTCACAGAGTCACACGTTGCTCTTCAGTGATCATTATGTTAACACAGTTTTCTGGAAATCTGCAATTAGATACTTCATAGCGCAATGAACCTTACGGTGACAAAGGAAATATCCACAGATGAAAAGTAGAAAGAAGCTTTCTTTGAAACTTCTTGGTGATGTGTGAATTCATCTCACAGAGTTACACTTATGTTTCAGTGGAGCAGTCCATTAACACTGTCTTTGAGGAATCTGAGAACGGCTTCCTTGGATCGCATTGATGCCTACGCTGATAAAGGAAATTTCATCCGTTCAAAACGTGAAAGAAGCTTTCTGAGAAACTTCTTTCTTATCTGTGAGTTCATCTCACAGGCTTATAACTTAGACTTCAGGAAGCAGTTTGCTAACACTCTTTTCGTGGAATCTGTAAAGTGATATTTGGGAGCCCATAGGGGCCCAAGTTGAAAAACGAAATATCCTCACTAAAGAGAAGCTTTCTGAGAAACTGTATTACCATATGAGAATGCAACTCACAGAGTTACACATTTCTCTTCAGTGATCAGTTTGTTAACACAGTTTTCTGGACATCTGCAATTCGATACTTCATAGCGCAATGAACCTTATGGTGACAAAGGAAATATCCATAGATGAAAACTAGAAAGAAACTTTCTTTGAAACTTCTTGGTGATGTGTGAATTCATCTCACAGAGTTACACTTATGTTTCGTGGAGCAGTCCATTAACACTGTCTTTCAGGAATCTGAGAACGGTTTCCTTGGATCGCCTTGATGCCTACGCTGATAAAGGAAATTTCATCCGTTCAAAACGTGAAAGAAGCTCTCTGAGAAACTTCTTTCTGATCTGTGAGTTCATCTCACAGACTTATAAATTAGACTTCAGGAAGCAGTTTGCTAACACTCTTTTCGTGGAATCTGTAAAGTGATATTTGGGAGCCCATAGGGGCCCATGGTGAAAAAGGAAATATCCTCACATAGTACCTACTGAGAACCTTTCTGAGAGATTCCTTTCTGATGTGTGGCTTCATCACACAGAGTTCCACCCTTCTCCTCTTGGAACACTTTGCTAACACTGTTGTCGTGGATTCTGCAAAGGTATATTTGGGAGCTCATTGAGGGCTACGGTGAAAAAGGAAATATCCTCACATAATAACTAAAGAGAAGCTTTCTGAGAAACTGCATTTCCATGTTTGAATGAAACTCACAGAGTTACACGTTTCTCCTCTGTGATCAGTTTGTTAACACAGTTTTCTGGAAAACTGCAATTAGATACTTCATAGCACAATGAACCTTACGGTGACAAAGGAAATATCCATAGATGAAAACTAGAAAGAAGCTTTCTTTGAAACTTCTTGGTGATGTGTGAATTCATCTCACAGAGTTACACTTATGTTTCGTGGAGCAGTCCATTAACACTGTCTTTCAGGAATCTGAGAACGGTTTCCTTGGATCGCCTTGATGCCTACGCTGATAAAGGAAATTTCATCCGTTCAAAACGTGAAAGAAGCTTTCTGAGAAATTTCTTTCTGATCTGTGAGTTCATCTCACAGACTTATAAATTAGACTTCAGGAAGCAGTTTGCTAACACTCTTTTCGTGGAATCTGTAAAGTGATATTTGGGAGCCCATAGAGCCCCATGTTGAAAAAGGAAATATCCTCACATAATAACTAAAGAGAAGCTTTCTGAGAAACTGCATTGCCATGTGTGAATGCAACTCACAGAGTTACACGTTTCTCCTCATTGATCAGTTTGTTAGCACAGTTTTCTGGAAATCTACACTTAGATACTTCATAGCGCAATGAACATTACAGTGACAAAGGAAATATCCACTGATGAAAACTAGAAAGAAGCTTTCTTAGAAACTTCTTGGTGATGTGTGAATTCATCTCACAGAGTTACACTTATGTTTCGTGGAGGAGTCCATTAACACTGTCTTTGGGGAAACTGAGAAGGGCTTCTTTGGATCACATTGAGGCCTACGCTGATAAAGGAAATTTCATCCGTTCAAAACGTTAAAGAAGCTTTCTGAGAAACTTCTTTCTGATCTGTGAGTTCATCTCACAGACTTCTAACTTAGACTTCAGGAAGCAGTTTGCTAACAATCTTTTCGTGGAATCTGTAAAGTGATATTTGGGAGCCCATAGGGGCACAAGGTGAAAAAGGAAATACGCTCCCATAATAACTAGAGAGAAGCTTTCTGAGAGATTCCTTTCTGATGTGCGGCTTCATCACACAGAGTTCCACACTTCCCTTCTTGGAACAGTTTGCTAACACTGTTGTCGTGGATTCTGCAAAGGTATATTTGGGAGCTCATGGAGGGCTATGGTGAAAAAGGAAATATCCTCACATAATAACTAAAGAGAAGATTTCTGAGAAACTGCATTGCCATGCGTGAATGCAACTCACAGAGTTACACGTTTCTCTTCAGTGATCAGTTTGTTAACACAGTTTTCTGGAAATCTGCAATTCGATACTTCATAGTGCAATGAACCTTACGGTGAGAAAGGAAATATCCATAGATAAAAACTAGAAAGAAGCTTTATTAGAGAGTTCTTGGTGATGTGTGAATTCAACTCACAGAGTTACACTTATGTTTCGTGGAGCAGTCCATTAACACTGTCTTTGAGGAATCTGAGAACAGCTTCTTTGGATCGCATTTAGGCGTACGATGATAAAGGAAATTTCATCCGTTCAAAACGTGAAAGAAGCTTTCTGAGAAAACGTCTTTCTGTTCTGTGAGTTCATCTCACAGACTTCTAACTTAGAATTCAGGAAGCAGTTGGCTAACACTCTTTTCGTGGAATCTGTAAAGTGATATTTGGGAGCCCATAGGGGCCCATGGTGAAAAAGGAAATATCCTCACATAGTACCTAGAGAGAACCTTTCTGAGAGATTCCTTTCTGATGTGTGGCTTCATCACACAGAGTTCCACCCTTCTCCTCTTGGAACACTTTGCTAACACTGTTGTCGTGGATTCTGCAAAGGTATATTTGGGAGCTCATTGAGGGCTACGGTGAAAAAGGAAATATCCTCACATAATAACTAAAGAGAAGCTTTCTGAGAAACTGCATTTCCATGTTTGAATGAAACTCACAGAGTTACACGTTTCTCCTCTGTGATCAGTTTGTTAACACAGTTTTCTGGAAAACTGCAATTAGATACTTCATAGCACAATGAACCTTACGGTGACAAAGGAAATATCCATAGATGAAAACTAGAAAGAAGCTTTCTTTGAAACTTCTTGGTGATGTGTGAATTCATCTCACAGAGTTACACTTATGTTTCGTGGAGCAGTCCATTAACACTGTCTTTCAGGAATCTGAGAACGGTTTCCTTGGATCGCCTTGATGCCTACGCTGATAAAGGAAATTTCAGCCGTTCAAAACGTGAAAGAAGCTTTCTGAGAAATTTCTTTCTGATCTGTGAGTTCATCTCACAGACTTATAAATTAGACTTCAGGAAGCAGTTTGCTAACACTCTTTTCGTGGAATCTGTAAAGTGATATTTGGGAGCCCATAGAGCCCCATGTTGAAAAAGGAAATATCCTCACATAATATCTAGAGAGAAGCTTTCTGTGAGATTCCGTTCTGATGTGTGGCTTCATCACACAGAGTTCCATCCTTCCCTTCTTGCAACAGTTTGCTAACACTGTTGTCGTGGATTCTGCAAAGGTATATTTGGGAGCTCTTTGAGAGCTATGGTGAAAAAGGAAATATCCTCACATAATAACTAAAGAGAAGCTTTCTGAGAAACTGCATTGCCATGTGTGAATGCAACTCACAGAGTCACACGTTGCTCTTCAGTGATCATTATGTTAACACAGTTTTCTGGAAATCTGCAATTAGATACTTCATAGCGCAATGAACCTTACGGTGACAAAGGAAATATCCACAGATGAAAAGTAGAAAGAAGCTTTCTTTGAAACTTCTTGGTGATGTGTGAATTCATCTCACAGAGTTACACTTATGTTTCGTGGAGCAGTCCATTAACACTGTCTTTGAGGAATCTGAGAACGGCTTCCTTGGATCGCATTGATGCCTACGCTGATAAAGGAAATTTCATCCGTTCAAAACGTGAAAGAAGCTTTCTGAGAAACTTCTTTCTTATCTGTGAGTTCATCTCACAGGCTTATAACTTAGACTTCAGGAAGCAGTTTGCTAACACTCTTTTCGTGGAATCTGTAAAGTGATATTTGGGAGCCCATAGGGGCCCAAGTTGAAAAACGAAATATCCTCACTAAAGAGAAGCTTTCTGAGAAACTGTATTACCATATGAGAATGCAACTCACAGAGTTACACATTTCTCTTCAGTGATCAGTTTGTTAACACAGTTTTCTGGACATCTGCAATTCGATACTTCATAGCGCAATGAACCTTATGGTGACAAAGGAAATATCCATAGATGAAAACTAGAAAGAAACTTTCTTTGAAACTTCTTGGTGATGTGTGAATTCATCTCACAGAGTTACACTTATGTTTCGTGGAGCAGTCCATTAACACTGTCTTTCAGGAATCTGAGAACGGTTTCCTTGGATCGCCTTGATGCCTACGCTGATAAAGGAAATTTCATCCGTTCAAAACGTGAAAGAAGCTCTCTGAGAAACTTCTTTCTGATCTGTGAGTTCATCTCACAGACTTATAAATTAGACTTCAGGAAGCAGTTTGCTAACACTCTTTTCGTGGAATCTGTAAAGTGATATTTGGGAGCCCATAGGGGCCCATGGTGAAAAAGGAAATATCCTCACATAGTACCTAGAGAGAACCTTTCTGAGAGATTCCTTTCTGATGTGTGGCTTCATCACACAGAGTTCCACCCTTCTCCTCTTGGAACACTTTGCTAACACTGTTGTCGTGGATTCTGCAAAGGTATATTTGGGAGCTCATTGAGGGCTACGGTGAAAAAGGAAATATCCTCACATAATAACTAAAGAGAAGCTTTCTGAGAAACTGCATTTCCATGTTTGAATGAAACTCACAGAGTTACACGTTTCTCCTCTGTGATCAGTTTGTTAACACAGTTTTCTGGAAAACTGCAATTAGATACTTCATAGCACAATGAACCTTACGGTGACAAAGGAAATATCCATAGATGAAAACTAGAAAGAAGCTTTCTTTGAAACTTCTTGGTGATGTGTGAATTCATCTCACAGAGTTACACTTATGTTTCGTGGAGCAGTCCATTAACACTGTCTTTCAGGAATCTGAGAACGGTTTCCTTGGATCGCCTTGATGCCTACGCTGATAAAGGAAATTTCATCCGTTCAAAACGTGAAAGAAGCTTTCTGAGAAATTTCTTTCTGATCTGTGAGTTCATCTCACAGACTTATAAATTAGACTTCAGGAAGCAGTTTGCTAACACTCTTTTCGTGGAATCTGTAAAGTGATATTTGGGAGCCCATAGAGCCCCATGTTGAAAAAGGAAATATCCTCACATAATAACTAAAGAGAAGCTTTCTGAGAAACTGCATTGCCATGTGTGAATGCAACTCACAGAGTTACACGTTTCTCCTCATTGATCAGTTTGTTAGCACAGTTTTCTGGAAATCTACACTTAGATACTTCATAGCGCAATGAACATTACAGTGACAAAGGAAATATCCACTGATGAAAACTAGAAAGAAGCTTTCTTAGAAACTTCTTGGTGATGTGTGAATTCATCTCACAGAGTTACACTTATGTTTCGTGGAGGAGTCCATTAACACTGTCTTTGGGGAAACTGAGAAGGGCTTCTTTGGATCACATTGAGGCCTACGCTGATAAAGGAAATTTCATCCGTTCAAAACGTTAAAGAAGCTTTCTGAGAAACTTCTTTCTGATCTGTGAGTTCATCTCACAGACTTCTAACTTAGACTTCAGGAAGCAGTTTGCTAACAATCTTTTCGTGGAATCTGTAAAGTGATATTTGGGAGCCCATAGGGGCACAAGGTGAAAAAGGAAATACGCTCCCATAATAACTAGAGAGAAGCTTTCTGAGAGATTCCTTTCTGATGTGCGGCTTCATCACACAGAGTTCCACACTTCCCTTCTTGGAACAGTTTGCTAACACTGTTGTCGTGGATTCTGCAAAGGTATATTTGGGAGCTCATGGAGGGCTATGGTGAAAAAGGAAATATCCTCACATAATAACTAAAGAGAAGATTTCTGAGAAACTGCATTGCCATGCGTGAATGCAACTCACAGAGTTACACGTTTCTCTTCAGTGATCAGTTTGTTAACACAGTTTTCTGGAAATCTGCAATTCGATACTTCATAGTGCAATGAACCTTACGGTGAGAAAGGAAATATCCATAGATAAAAACTAGAAAGAAGCTTTATTAGAGAGTTCTTGGTGATGTGTGAATTCAACTCACAGAGTTACACTTATGTTTCGTGGAGCAGTCCATTAACACTGTCTTTGAGGAATCTGAGAACAGCTTCTTTGGATCGCATTTAGGCGTACGCTGATAAAGGAAATTTCATCCGTTCAAAACGTGAAAGAAGCTTTCTGAGAAACGTCTTTCTGTTCTGTGAGTTCATCTCACAGACTTCTAACTTAGAATTCAGGAAGCAGTTGGCTAACACTCTTTTCGTGGAATCTGTAAAGTGATATTTGGGAGCCCATAGGGGCCCATGTGGAAAAAGGAAATATCCTCACATAGTACCTAGAGAGAACCTTTCTGAGAGATTCCTTTCTGATGTGTGGCTTCATCACACAGAGTTCCACCCTTCTCCTCTTGGAACACTTTGCTAACACTGTTGTCGTGGATTCTGCAAAGGTATATTTGGGAGCTCATTGAGGGCTACGGTGAAAAAGGAAATATCCTCACATAATAACTAAAGAGAAGCTTTCTGAGAAACTGCATTTCCATGTTTGAATGAAACTCACAGAGTTACACGTTTCTCCTCTGTGATCAGTTTGTTAACACAGTTTTCTGGAAAACTGCAATTAGATACTTCATAGCACAATGAACCTTACGGTGACAAAGGAAATATCCATAGATGAAAACTAGAAAGAAGCTTTCTTTGAAACTTCTTGGTGATGTGTGAATTCATCTCACAGAGTTACACTTATGTTTCGTGGAGCAGTCCATTAACACTGTCTTTCAGGAATCTGAGAACGGTTTCCTTGGATCGCCTTGATGCCTACGCTGATAAAGGAAATTTCAGCCGTTCAAAACGTGAAAGAAGCTTTCTGAGAAATTTCTTTCTGATCTGTGAGTTCATCTCACAGACTTATAAATTAGACTTCAGGAAGCAGTTTGCTAACACTCTTTTCGTGGAATCTGTAAAGTGATATTTGGGAGCCCATAGAGCCCCATGTTGAAAAAGGAAATATCCTCACATAATATCTAGAGAGAAGCTTTCTGTGAGATTCCGTTCTGATGTGTGGCTTCATCACACAGAGTTCCATCCTTCCCTTCTTGCAACAGTTTGCTAACACTGTTGTCGTGGATTCTGCAAAGGTATATTTGGGAGCTCTTTGAGAGCTATGGTGAAAAAGGAAATATCCTCACATAATAACTAAAGAGAAGCTTTCTGAGAAACTGCATTGCCATGTGTGAATGCAACTCACAGAGTCACACGTTGCTCTTCAGTGATCATTATGTTAACACAGTTTTCTGGAAATCTGCAATTAGATACTTCATAGCGCAATGAACCTTACGGTGACAAAGGAAATATCCACAGATGAAAAGTAGAAAGAAGCTTTCTTTGAAACTTCTTGGTGATGTGTGAATTCATCTCACAGAGTTACACTTATGTTTCGTGGAGCAGTCCATTAACACTGTCTTTGAGGAATCTGAGAACGGCTTCCTTGGATCGCATTGATGCCTACGCTGATAAAGGAAATTTCATCCGTTCAAAACGTGAAAGAAGCTTTCTGAGAAACTTCTTTCTTATCTGTGAGTTCATCTCACAGGCTTATAACTTAGACTTCAGGAAGCAGTTTGCTAACACTCTTTTCGTGGAATCTGTAAAGTGATATTTGGGAGCCCATAGGGGCCCAAGTTGAAAAACGAAATATCCTCACTAAAGAGAAGCTTTCTGAGAAACTGTATTACCATATGAGAATGCAACTCACAGAGTTACACATTTCTCTTCAGTGATCAGTTTGTTAACACAGTTTTCTGGACATCTGCAATTCGATACTTCATAGCGCAATGAACCTTATGGTGACAAAGGAAATATCCATAGATGAAAACTAGAAAGAAACTTTCTTTGAAACTTCTTGGTGATGTGTGAATTCATCTCACAGAGTTACACTTATGTTTCGTGGAGCAGTCCATTAACAGTGTCTTTCAGGAATCTGAGAACGGTTTCCTTGGATCGCCTTGATGCCTACGCTGATAAAGGAAATTTCATCCGTTCAAAACGTGAAAGAAGCTCTCTGAGAAACTTCTTTCTGATCTGTGAGTTCATCTCACAGACTTATAAATTAGACTTCAGGAAGCAGTTTGCTAACACTCTTTTCGTGGAATCTGTAAAGTGATATTTGGGAGCCCATAGGGGCCCATGGTGAAAAAGGAAATATCCTCACATAGTACCTAGAGAGAACCTTTCTGAGAGATTCCTTTCTGATGTGTGGCTTCATCACACAGAGTTCCACCCTTCTCCTCTTGGAACACTTTGCTAACACTGTTGTCGTGGATTCTGCAAAGGTATATTTGGGAGCTCATTGAGGGCTACGGTGAAAAAGGAAATATCCTCACATAATAACTAAAGAGAAGCTTTCTGAGAAACTGCATTTCCATGTTTGAATGAAACTCACAGAGTTACACGTTTCTCCTCTGTGATCAGTTTGTTAACACAGTTTTCTGGAAAACTGCAATTAGATACTTCATAGCACAATGAACCTTACGGTGACAAAGGAAATATCCATAGATGAAAACTAGAAAGAAGCTTTCTTTGAAACTTCTTGGTGATGTGTGAATTCATCTCACAGAGTTACACTTATGTTTCGTGGAGCAGTCCATTAACACTGTCTTTCAGGAATCTGAGAACGGTTTCCTTGGATCGCCTTGATGCCTACGCTGATAAAGGAAATTTCATCCGTTCAAAACGTGAAAGAAGCTTTCTGAGAAATTTCTTTCTGATCTGTGAGTTCATCTCACAGACTTATAAATTAGACTTCAGGAAGCAGTTTGCTAACACTCTTTTCGTGGAATCTGTAAAGTGATATTTGGGAGCCCATAGAGCCCCATGTTGAAAAAGGAAATATCCTCACATAATAACTAAAGAGAAGCTTTCTGAGAAACTGCATTGCCATGTGTGAATGCAACTCACAGAGTTACACGTTTCTCCTCATTGATCAGTTTGTTAGCACAGTTTTCTGGAAATCTACACTTAGATACTTCATAGCGCAATGAACATTACAGTGACAAAGGAAATATCCACTGATGAAAACTAGAAAGAAGCTTTCTTAGAAACTTCTTGGTGATGTGTGAATTCATCTCACAGAGTTACACTTATGTTTCGTGGAGGAGTCCATTAACACTGTCTTTGGGGAAACTGAGAAGGGCTTCTTTGGATCACATTGAGGCCTACGCTGATAAAGGAAATTTCATCCGTTCAAAACGTTAAAGAAGCTTTCTGAGAAACTTCTTTCTGATCTGTGAGTTCATCTCACAGACTTCTAACTTAGACTTCAGGAAGCAGTTTGCTAACAATCTTTTCGTGGAATCTGTAAAGTGATATTTGGGAGCCCATAGGGGCACAAGGTGAAAAAGGAAATACGCTCCCATAATAACTAGAGAGAAGCTTTCTGAGAGATTCCTTTCTGATGTGCGGCTTCATCACACAGGGTTCCACACTTCCCTTCTTGGAACAGTTTGCTAACACTGTTGTCGTGGATTCTGCAAAGGTATATTTGGGAGCTCATGGAGGGCTATGGTGAAAAAGGAAATATCCTCACATAATAACTAAAGAGAAGATTTCTGAGAAACTGCATTGCCATGCGTGAATGCAACTCACAGAGTTACACGTTTCTCTTCAGTGATCAGTTTGTTAACACAGTTTTCTGGAAATCTGCAATTCGATACTTCATAGTGCAATGAACCTTACGGTGAGAAAGGAAATATCCATAGATAAAAACTAGAAAGAAGCTTTATTAGAGAGTTCTTGGTGATGTGTGAATTCAACTCACAGAGTTACACTTATGTTTCGTGGAGCAGTCCATTAACACTGTCTTTGAGGAATCTGAGAACAGCTTCTTTGGATCGCATTTAGGCGTACGCTGATAAAGGAAATTTCATCCGTTCAAAACGTGAAAGAAGCTTTCTGAGAAACGTCTTTCTGTTCTGTGAGTTCATCTCACAGACTTCTAACTTAGAATTCAGGAAGCAGTTGGCTAACACTCTTTTCGTGGAATCTGTAAAGTGATATTTGGGAGCCCATAGGGGCCCATGGTGAAAAAGGAAATATCCTCACATAGTACCTAGAGAGAACCTTTCTGAGAGATTCCTTTCTGATGTGTGGCTTCATCACACAGAGTTCCACCCTTCTCCTCTTGGAACACTTTGCTAACACTGTTGTCGTGGATTCTGCAAAGGTATATTTGGGAGCTCATTGAGGGCTACGGTGAAAAAGGAAATATCCTCACATAATAACTAAAGAGAAGCTTTCTGAGAAACTGCATTTCCATGTTTGAATGAAACTCACAGAGTTACACGTTTCTCCTCTGTGATCAGTTTGTTAACACAGTTTTCTGGAAAACTGCAATTAGATACTTCATAGCACAATGAACCTTACGGTGACAAAGGAAATATCCATAGATGAAAACTAGAAAGAAGCTTTCTTTGAAACTTCTTGGTGATGTGTGAATTCATCTCACAGAGTTACACTTATGTTTCGTGGAGCAGTCCATTAACACTGTCTTTCAGGAATCTGAGAACGGTTTCCTTGGATCGCCTTGATGCCTACGCTGATAAAGGAAATTTCAGCCGTTCAAAACGTGAAAGAAGCTTTCTGAGAAATTTCTTTCTGATCTGTGAGTTCATCTCACAGACTTATAAATTAGACTTCAGGAAGCAGTTTGCTAACACTCTTTTCGTGGAATCTGTAAAGTGATATTTGGGAGCCCATAGAGCCCCATGTTGAAAAAGGAAATATCCTCACATAATATCTAGAGAGAAGCTTTCTGTGAGATTCCGTTCTGATGTGTGGCTTCATCACACAGAGTTCCATCCTTCCCTTCTTGCAACAGTTTGCTAACACTGTTGTCGTGGATTCTGCAAAGGTATATTTGGGAGCTCTTTGAGAGCTATGGTGAAAAAGGAAATATCCTCACATAATAACTAAAGAGAAGCTTTCTGAGAAACTGCATTGCCATGTGTGAATGCAACTCACAGAGTCACACGTTGCTCTTCAGTGATCATTATGTTAACACAGTTTTCTGGAAATCTGCAATTAGATACTTCATAGCGCAATGAACCTTACGGTGACAAAGGAAATATCCACAGATGAAAAGTAGAAAGAAGCTTTCTTTGAAACTTCTTGGTGATGTGTGAATTCATCTCACAGAGTTACACTTATGTTTCGTGGAGCAGTCCATTAACACTGTCTTTGAGGAATCTGAGAACGGCTTCCTTGGATCGCATTGATGCCTACGCTGATAAAGGAAATTTCATCCGTTCAAAACGTGAAAGAAGCTTTCTGAGAAACTTCTTTCTTATCTGTGAGTTCATCTCACAGGCTTATAACTTAGACTTCAGGAAGCAGTTTGCTAACACTCTTTTCGTGGAATCTGTAAAGTGATATTTGGGAGCCCATAGGGGCCCATGTTGAAAAACGAAATATCCTCACTAAAGAGAAGCTTTCTGAGAAACTGTATTACCATATGAGAATGCAACTCACAGAGTTACACATTTCTCTTCAGTGATCAGTTTGTTAACACAGTTTTCTGGACATCTGCAATTCGATACTTCATAGCGCAATGAACCTTATGGTGACAAAGGAAATATCCATAGATGAAAACTAGAAAGAAACTTTCTTTGAAACTTCTTGGTGATGTGTGAATTCATCTCACAGAGTTACACTTATGTTTCGTGGAGCAGTCCATTAACAGTGTCTTTCAGGAATCTGAGAACGGTTTCCTTGGATCGCCTTGATGCCTACGCTGATAAAGGAAATTTCATCCGTTCAAAACGTGAAAGAAGCTCTCTGAGAAACTTCTTTCTGATCTGTGAGTTCATCTCACAGACTTATAAATTAGACTTCAGGAAGCAGTTTGCTAACACTCTTTTCGTGGAATCTGTAAAGTGATATTTGGGAGCCCATAGGGGCCCATGGTGAAAAAGGAAATATCCTCACATAGTACCTAGAGAGAACCTTTCTGAGAGATTCCTTTCTGATGTGTGGCTTCATCACACAGAGTTCCACCCTTCTCCTCTTGGAACACTTTGCTAACACTGTTGTCGTGGATTCTGCAAAGGTATATTTGGGAGCTCATTGAGGGCTACGGTGAAAAAGGAAATATCCTCACATAATAACTAAAGAGAAGCTTTCTGAGAAACTGCATTTCCATGTTTGAATGAAACTCACAGAGTTACACGTTTCTCCTCTGTGATCAGTTTGTTAACACAGTTTTCTGGAAAACTGCAATTAGATACTTCATAGCACAATGAACCTTACGGTGACAAAGGAAATATCCATAGATGAAAACTAGAAAGAAGCTTTCTTTGAAACTTCTTGGTGATGTGTGAATTCATCTCACAGAGTTACACTTATGTTTCGTGGAGCAGTCCATTAACACTGTCTTTCAGGAATCTGAGAACGGTTTCCTTGGATCGCCTTGATGCCTACGCTGATAAAGGAAATTTCATCCGTTCAAAACGTGAAAGAAGCTTTCTGAGAAATTTCTTTCTGATCTGTGAGTTCATCTCACAGACTTATAAATTAGACTTCAGGAAGCAGTTTGCTAACACTCTTTTCGTGGAATCTGTAAAGTGATATTTGGGAGCCCATAGAGCCCCATGTTGAAAAAGGAAATATCCTCACATAATAACTAAAGAGAAGCTTTCTGAGAAACTGCATTGCCATGTGTGAATGCAACTCACAGAGTTACACGTTTCTCCTCATTGATCAGTTTGTTAGCACAGTTTTCTGGAAATCTACACTTAGATACTTCATAGCGCAATGAACATTACAGTGACAAAGGAAATATCCACTGATGAAAACTAGAAAGAAGCTTTCTTAGAAACTTCTTGGTGATGTGTGAATTCATCTCACAGAGTTACACTTATGTTTCGTGGAGGAGTCCATTAACACTGTCTTTGGGGAAACTGAGAAGGGCTTCTTTGGATCACATTGAGGCCTACGCTGATAAAGGAAATTTCATCCGTTCAAAACGTTAAAGAAGCTTTCTGAGAAACTTCTTTCTGATCTGTGAGTTCATCTCACAGACTTCTAACTTAGACTTCAGGAAGCAGTTTGCTAACAATCTTTTCGTGGAATCTGTAAAGTGATATTTGGGAGCCCATAGGGGCACAAGGTGAAAAAGGAAATACGCTCCCATAATAACTAGAGAGAAGCTTTCTGAGAGATTCCTTTCTGATGTGCGGCTTCATCACACAGAGTTCCACACTTCCCTTCTTGGAACAGTTTGCTAACACTGTTGTCGTGGATTCTGCAAAGGTATATTTGGGAGCTCATGGAGGGCTATGGTGAAAAAGGAAATATCCTCACATAATAACTAAAGAGAAGATTTCTGAGAAACTGCATTGCCATGCGTGAATGCAACTCACAGAGTTACACGTTTCTCTTCAGTGATCAGTTTGTTAACACAGTTTTCTGGAAATCTGCAATTCGATACTTCATAGTGCAATGAACCTTACGGTGAGAAAGGAAATATCCATAGATAAAAACTAGAAAGAAGCTTTATTAGAGAGTTCTTGGTGATGTGTGAATTCAACTCACAGAGTTACACTTATGTTTCGTGGAGCAGTCCATTAACACTGTCTTTGAGGAATCTGAGAACAGCTTCTTTGGATCGCATTTAGGCGTACGCTGATAAAGGAAATTTCATCCGTTCAAAACGTGAAAGAAGCTTTCTGAGAAACGTCTTTCTGTTCTGTGAGTTCATCTCACAGACTTCTAACTTAGAATTCAGGAAGCAGTTGGCTAACACTCTTTTCGTGGAATCTGTAAAGTGATATTTGGGAGCCCATAGGGGCCCATGTGGAAAAAGGAAATATCCTCACATAGTACCTAGAGAGAACCTTTCTGAGAGATTCCTTTCTGATGTGTGGCTTCATCACACAGAGTTCCACCCTTCTCCTCTTGGAACACTTTGCTAACACTGTTGTCGTGGATTCTGCAAAGGTATATTTGGGAGCTCATTGAGGGCTACGGTGAAAAAGGAAATATCCTCACATAATAACTAAAGAGAAGCTTTCTGAGAAACTGCATTTCCATGTTTGAATGAAACTCACAGAGTTACACGTTTCTCCTCTGTGATCAGTTTGTTAACACAGTTTTCTGGAAAACTGCAATTAGATACTTCATAGCACAATGAACCTTACGGTGACAAAGGAAATATCCATAGATGAAAACTAGAAAGAAGCTTTCTTTGAAACTTCTTGGTGATGTGTGAATTCATCTCACAGAGTTACACTTATGTTTCGTGGAGCAGTCCATTAACACTGTCTTTCAGGAATCTGAGAACGGTTTCCTTGGATCGCCTTGATGCCTACGCTGATAAAGGAAATTTCATCCGTTCAAAACGTGAAAGAAGCTTTCTGAGAAATTTCTTTCTGATCTGTGAGTTCATCTCACAGACTTATAAATTAGACTTCAGGAAGCAGTTTGCTAACACTCTTTTCGTGGAATCTGTAAAGTGATATTTGGGAGCCCATAGAGCCCCATGTTGAAAAAGGAAATATCCTCACATAATATCTAGAGAGAAGCTTTCTGTGAGATTCCGTTCTGATGTGTGGCTTCATCACACAGAGTTCCATCCTTCCCTTCTTGCAACAGTTTGCTAACACTGTTGTCGTGGATTCTGCAAAGGTATATTTGGGAGCTCTTTGAGAGCTATGGTGAAAAAGGAAATATCCTCACATAAAAACTAAAGAGAAGCTTTCTGAGAAACTGCATTGCCATGTGTGAATGCAACTCACAGAGTCACACGTTGCTCTTCAGTGATCATTATGTTAACACAGTTTTCTGGAAATCTGCAATTAGATACTTCATAGCGCAATGAACCTTACGGTGACAAAGGAAATATCCACAGATGAAAAGTAGAAAGAAGCTTTCTTTGAACCTTCTTGGTGATGTGTGAATTCATCTCACAGAGTTACACTTATGTTTCTTGGAGCAGTCCATTAACACTGTCTTTGAGGAATCTGAGAACGGCTTCCTTGGATCGCATTGATGCCTACGCTGATAAAGGAAATTTCATCCGTTCAAAACGTGAAAGAAGCTTTCTGAGAAACTTCTTTCTGATCTGTGAGTTCATCTCACAGGCTTATAACTTAGACTTCAGGAAGCAGTTTGCTAACACTCTTTTCGTGGAATCTGTACAGTGATATTTGGGAGCCCATAGGGGCCCAAGTTGAAAAACGAAATATCCTCACTAAAGAGAAGCTTTCTGAGAAACTTCTTTCTGACCTGTGAGTTCATCTCACAGAGTTACAAACTCTGCCTCAAGAAGCAGTTTGCTAAAACTCTCTTCGTGGAATCTGCAAAGTGATATTTGGGAGTCTATTGGGGCCCATGTTGATAAAGCAAATATCCTCACATAATAACTAAAGAGAAGCTTTCTGAGAAACTGCATTGCCATGTGTGAATGCAACTCACAGAGTTACACGTTTCTCCTCATTGATCAGTTTGTTAGCACAGTTTTCTGTAAATCTACACTTAGATACTTCATAGCGCAATGAACATTACAGTGACAAAGGAAATATCCACTGATGAAAACTAGAAAGAAGCTTTCTTAGAAACTTCTTGGTGATGTGTGAATTCATCTCACAGAGTTACACTTATGTTTCGTGGAGGAGTCCATTAACACTGTCTTTGGGGAAACTGAGAAGGGCTTCTTTGGATCACATTGAGGCCTACGCTGATAAAGGAAATTTCATCCGTTCAAAACGTGAAAGAAGCTTTCTGAGAAACTTCTTTCTGATCTGTGAGTTCATCTCACAGACTTCTAACTTAGACTTCAGGAAGCAGTTTGCTAACAATCTTTTCGTGGAATCTGTAAAGTGATATTTGGGAGCCCATAGGGGCACAAGGTGAAAAAGGAAATACGTTCCCATAATAACTAGAGAGAAGCTTTCTGAGAGATTCCTTTCTGATGTGCGGCTTCATCACACAGAGTTCCACACTTCCCTTCTTGGAACAGTTTGCTAACACTGTTGTCGTGGATTCTGCAAAGGTATATTTGGGAGCTCATGGAGGGCTATGGTGAAAAAGGAAATATCCTCACATAATAACTAAAGAGAAGATTTCTGAGAAACTGCATTGCCATGCGTGAATGCAACTCACAGAGTTACACGTTTCTCTTCAGTGATCAGTTTGTTAACACAGTTTTCTGGAAATCTGCAATTCGATACTTCATAGTGCAATGAACCTTACGGTGACAAAGGAAATATCCATAGATAAAAACTAGAAAGAAGCTTTATTAGAGAGTTCTTGGTGATGTGTGAATTCAACTCACAGAGTTACACTTATGTTTCGTGGAGCAGTCCATTAACACTGTCTTTGAGGAATCTGAGAACAGCTTCTTTGGATCGCATTTAGGCGTACGCTGATAAAGGAAATTTCATCCGTTCAAAACGTGAAAGAAGCTTTCTGAGAAACGTCTTTCTGTTCTGTGAGTTCATCTCACAGACTTCTAACTTAGAATTCAGGAAGCAGTTGGCTAACACTCTTTTCGTGGAATCTGTAAAGTGATATTTGGGAGCCCATAGGGGCCCATGGTGAAAAAGGAAATATCCTCACATAGTACCTACTGAGAACCTTTCTGAGAGATTCCTTTCTGATGTGTGGCTTCATCACACAGAGTTCCACCCTTCTCCTCTTGGAACACTTTGCTAACACTGTTGTCGTGGATTCTGCAAAGGTATATTTGGGAGCTCATTGAGGGCTACGGTGAAAAAGGAAATATCCTCACATAATAACTAAAGAGAAGCTTTCTGAGAAACTGCATTTCCATGTTTGAATGAAACTCACAGAGTTACACGTTTCTCCTCTGTGATCAGTTTGTTAACACAGTTTTCTGGAAAACTGCAATTAGATACTTCATAGCACAATGAACCTTACGGTGACAAAGGAAATATCCATAGATGAAAACTAGAAAGAAGCTTTCTTTGAAACTTCTTGGTGATGTGTGAATTCATCTCACAGAGTTACACTTATGTTTCGTGGAGCAGTCCATTAACACTGTCTTTCAGGAATCTGAGAACGGTTTCCTTGGATCGCCTTGATGCCTACGCTGATAAAGGAAATTTCATCCGTTCAAAACGTGAAAGAAGCTTTCTGAGAAATTTCTTTCTGATCTGTGAGTTCATCTCACAGACTTATAAATTAGACTTCAGGAAGCAGTTTGCTAACACTCTTTTCGTGGAATCTGTAAAGTGATATTTGGGAGCCCATAGAGCCCCATGTTGAAAAAGGAAATATCCTCACATAATATCTAGAGAGAAGCTTTCTGTGAGATTCCGTTCTGATGTGTGGCTTCATCACACAGAGTTCCATCCTTCCCTTCTTGCAACAGTTTGCTAACACTGTTGTCGTGGATTCTGCAAAGGTATATTTGGGAGCTCTTTGAGAGCTATGGTGAAAAAGGAAATATCCTCACATAATAACTAAAGAGAAGCTTTCTGAGAAACTGCATTGCCATGTGTGAATGCAACTCACAGAGTCACACGTTGCTCTTCAGTGATCATTATGTTAACACAGTTTTCTGGAAATCTGCAATTAGATACTTCATAGCGCAATGAACCTTACGGTGACAAAGGAAATATCCACAGATGAAAAGTAGAAAGAAGCTTTCTTTGAAACTTCTTGGTGATGTGTGAATTCATCTCACAGAGTTACACTTATGTTTCGTGGAGCAGTCCATTAACACTGTCTTTGAGGAATCTGAGAACGGCTTCCTTGGATCGCATTGATGCCTACGCTGATAAAGGAAATTTCATCCGTTCAAAACGTGAAAGAAGCTTTCTCAGAAACTTCTTTCTGATCTGTGAGTTCATCTCACAGGCTTATAACTTAGACTTCAGGAAGCAGTTTGCTAACACTCTTTTCGTGGAATCTGTAAAGTGATATTTGGGAGCCCATAGGGGCCCAAGTTGAAAAACGAAATATCCTCACTAAAGAGAAGCTTTCTGAGAAACTGTATTACCATATGAGAATGCAACTCACAGAGTTACACATTTCTCTTCAGTGATCAGTTTGTTAACACAGTTTTCTGGACATCTGCAATTCGATACTTCATAGCGCAATGAACCTTATGGTGACAAAGGAAATATCCATAGATGAAAACTAGAAAGAAACTTTCTTTGAAACTTCTTGGTGATGTGTGAATTCATCTCACAGAGTTACACTTATGTTTCGTGGAGCACTCCATTAACACTGTCCTTTAGGAATCTGAGAACGGTTTCCTTGGATCGCATTGATGCCTACGCTGATAAAGGAAATTTCATCCGTTCAAAACGTGAAAGAAGCTCTCTGAGAAACTTCTTTCTGATCTGTGAGTTCATCTCACAGACTTATAAATTAGACTTCAGGAAGCAGTTTGCTAACACTCTTTTCGTGGAATCTGTAAAGTGATATTTGGGAGCCCAAAGGGGCCCATGTTGAAAAAGGAAATATCCTCACATAATATCTAGAGAGAAGCTTTCTGAGAGATTCCGTTCTGATGTGTGGCTTCATCACACAGAGTTCCATCCTTCCCTTCTTGCAACAGTTTGCTAACACAGTTGTCGTGGATTCTGCAAAGGTATATTTGGGAGCTCTTTGAGAACTATGGTGAAAAAGGAAATATCCTCACATAATAACTAAAGAGAAGCTTTCTGAGAAACTGCATTGCCATGTGTGAATGCAACTCACAGAGTCACACGTTTCTCTTCAGTGATCATTATGTTAACACAGTTTTCTGGAAATCTGCAATTAGATACTTCATAGCGCAATGAACCTTACGGTGACAAAGGAAATATCCACAGATGAAAAGTAGAAAGAAGCTTTCTTTGAAACTTCTTGGTGATGTGTGAATTCATCTCACAGAGTTACACTTATGTTTCGTGGAGCAGTCCATTAACACTGTCTTTGGGGAAACTGAGAAGGGCTTCTTTGGATCACATTGAGGCCTACGCTGATAAAGGAAATTTCATCCGTTAAAAACGTGAAAGAAGCTTTCTGAGAAACTTCTTTCTGACCTGTGAGTTCATCTCACAGAGTTACAAACTCTGCCTCAAGAAGCAGTTTGCTAACACTCTCTTCGTGGAATCTGCAAAGTGATATTTGGGAGTCTATTGGGGCCCATGTTGATAAAGCAAATATCCTCACATAATAACTAAAGAGAAGCTTTCTGAGAAACTGCATTGCCATGTGTGAATGCAACTCACAGAGTTACACGTTTCTCCTCATTGATCAGTTTGTTAGCACAGTTTTCTGGAAATCTGCAATTAGATACTTCATAGCGCAATGAACATTACAGTGACAAAGGAAATATCCACAGATGAAATCTAGAAAGAAGCTTTCTTAGAAACTTCTTGGTGATGTGTGAATTCATCTCACAGAGTTACACTAATGTTTCGTGGAGCAGTCCATTAACACTGTCTTTGAGGAACCTGAGAAGGGCTTCCTTGTATCGCATTGAGGCCTACGCTGATAAAGGAAATTTCATCAGTTCAAAAAGTGAAAGAAGCCTTCTGAGAAACTTCTTTCTGATCTGTGAGTTCATCTCACAGACTTATAACTTAGACTTCAGGAATCAGTTTGCTAACACTCTTTTCGTGGAATCTGGAAAGTGATATTTGGGAGCACATAGGGGCCCATGATGAAAAAGGAAATATCCTCACATAATAACTAGAGAGAAGCTTTATGAGTGATTGCTTTCTGATGTGTGACTTCATCACACAGAGTTCCACGCTTCCTTTCTCTGAACAGTTTGCTAACACTGTTGTCGTGGATTCTGCAAAGGTATATTTGGGAGCTCATTGAGGGCTATGGTGAAAAAGGAAATATAAACACAAGATAACTAAACAGAAGCTTGCTGATAAACTGCATTACCATATGTGAATGCAACTCACAGGGTTACACGTTTCTCTTCAGTGATCAGTTTGTTAACACAGTTTTCTGGAAATCTGCAATTAGATACTTCATAGCGCAATGAACCTTACAGTGACAAAGGAAATAACCACAGAGGAAAACTAGAAAGAAGCTTTCATAGAAACTTCTTGGTGATGTGTGAATTCATCTCACAGAGTTAAACTTATGTTTCATGGTGCAGTCCATTAACAATGTCTTTGAGGAACCTGAGAAGGGCTTCCTTGCATCGCATTGAGGCCTACGCTGATAAAGGAAAATTCATCCGTTCAAAACGTGAAAGAAGCTTTCTGAGAAACTTGTTTCTGATATGTGAGATCATCTCACAGACGTATGACTTAGACTTCAGGAAGCAGTTTGCGAAAACTCTTTTCGTGGATTCTGGAAAGTGATATTTGGGAGCCCTTAGGGGCCCATAGTGAAAAAGGAAATATTCTCATATAATAACGAGAGAGAAGCTTTCTGAGAGTTTGCATTCTGATGTGTGACTTCATCACACAGAGTTCCACCCGTCCCTACTTGGAACCGTTTGCTAACTCTGTTATCTTGTGTTCTGCAAAGTGATCTTTGGGAGATCACTGAGGGATATGGTGAAAAAGGAAATATCCTCAGATAAAAACTGGAAAGAAGCCTTCTGAGAAACTGCATTTCGATGTGTGAATGCAACTCACAATGTTACACGTTTCTCTTCAGTGGTCAGTTTGCTAACACAGTTTTCTGGAAATCTGCAATGGGATTCTTCTGAACGCAATGAAGCTTACGGTGACAAAGGAAATATCCTCAGATGAAAGCTAGAAAGAAGCTTTCTTAGAAACTTCTTGGTGCTGTGTGAATTCATCTCACAGAATTACACGTCTTTTTCATGCAGCAGTCCATTAACACTGTCTTTGAGGAACCTGAGAAGGACTTCTTTGGATCGCATTGAGGCCTACGCTGATAAAGGAAATATCATCAGTTCAAAACGTGAAAGAAGCTTTCTGAGAAACTTCTTTGTGTTCTGTGAATTCCTCTCACAGAGTTACAGCTTAGTTCTCAGGAAGCAGTTTGCTAACACTCTTTTCGTGGAATCTGCCATGTGATATTTGGGACCCTTAGGGGACAATGTTGAAAAAGGAAATATCCTCCCTTAATAACTAGAGAGAAGCTTTCTGAAGGTTGCTTTCTGATGTGTGACTTCATCACACAGAGTTCCACCCTTCCCTTCTTGGAACAGTTTGCTAACTCTGTTATCTTGAGTTCTGCAAAGTGATAATTGGGAACTCACTGAGGACATGGTGAAAAAGGAAATATCCTCAGATCAAACTGGAAAGAAGCCTTCTGGGAAACTGCATTTCGATGTGTGAATGCAACTCACAGAGTTACAAGTTTGTCTTCAGTGTTCAGTTTCCTAACACAGTTTTCTGGAAATCTGCAATGGGATACCTCTTAGCGCAATGAAGCTTACGGTGACAAAGGAAATATCCACAGATGAAAACTAGAAAGAAGCTTTCTTAGAAACTTCTTGGTGATGTGTGAATTCATCTCAGAGAGTTACACTTATGTTTCGTGGAGCAGTCCATTAACAATGTCTTTGAGGAACCTGAGAAGGGCTTCCTTGCATCGCATTGAGGCCTACGCTGATAAAGGAAAATTCACCCGTTCAAAACGTGAAAGAAGCTTTCTGAGAAACTTGTTTCTGATCTGTGAGATCATCTCACAGACGTATGACTTAGACTTCAGGAAGCAGTTTGCGAAAACTCTTTTCGTGGATTCTGGAAAGTGATATTTGGGAGCCCTTAGGGGCCCATGGTGAAAAAGGAAATATTCTCATATAATAACGTGAGAGAAGCTTTCTGAGAGTTTGCTTTCTAATGTGTGACTTCATCACACAGAGTTCCAAGCTTCCCTTCTTGGAACAGTTTGCTAACACTATTGTCGTGGTTTCTGCCAAGGTATATTTGGGAGCAAATTTAGGGCTATGGTGAAAAGGGAATATCCTCAGATCAAAAATGGAAAGAAGCCTTCTGAGAAACTGCATTGCCATGAGTGAATGCAACTCACATAGTTACACGTTTCTCTTCAGTGATCAGTTTGCTAACAAAGTATTCTGGAAATCTGCAATGGGATAGCTCTTAGCGCAATATAGCATACAGAGATAAAGGAAATATCCACAGATGAAAACTAGAAAGAAGCTGTCTTAGAAACTTCTTGGTGATGTGTGAATTCATCTCACAGAGTTACACTTATGTTTCGTGGAGCAGTTCATTAACACTCTTTTTGAGGAAGCTGAGAAGGGCTTCCTTGGATCGCATTGAGGCCTACGCTGATAATGGAAATTTCATCCGTTCAAAACGTGAAAGAAGCTTTCTGAGAAACTTCTTTCTGATCTGTGAGTTCATCTCACAGACGTATAACTTAGACTTCAGGAAGCAGTTTCGGAACACGCTTTTCGTGGATTCTGGAAAGTGATATTTGGGAACCCATACGGGCCCACGGTGAAAAAGGAATTATCCTCACATAATAACTAGAGAGAAGCTTTCTGAGAGATTGCTTTCTGATGTGTGACTTCATCACACAGAGTTCCACCCTTCCCTTCTTGGAACAGTTTGCTAACACAGTTGTCGTGGATTCTGCAAAGGTATATTTGGGAGCTCATTGAGGGCTATGGTGAAAAAGGAAATATCCTCACATAATATCTAAAGGAAGCTTTCTGAGAAGCTGCATTGCCATGTGTGAAGGCAACTCTCAGAGTTACAGGTTTCTCTTTAGTGATCAGTTTGTTAACACAGTTTTCTGGAAATCTGGATTTAGATACTTCATAGCACAATGAACATTACGGTGACAAAGGAAATATCCACAGACAATAACTAGAAAGAAGCTTTCTGAGAAACTTCTTGGTGATGTGTGAATTCATCTCACAGAGTTACACTTATGTTTCGTGGAGCAGTCCATTAATACTGTTTTTGAGGAATCTGAGAACGCCTTCTTGGGATCGCATTGAGGTCTACGCTGATAAAGGAAATTTCATCCCTTAAAAACGTGAAAGAAGCTTTCTGAGAAACTTCGTTCTGATCTGTGAGTGCATCTCACAGACATATAACTTAGACTTCAGGAAGCAGTTTGCTAACACTCTTTACATGGATTCTGGAAACTGTTATATGGGAGCCCATAGTGGCCCATGGTGAAAAAGGAAATATCCTCACATAATAAATAGAGAGAAGCTTTATGAGAGATTGCTTTCTGATGTGTGACTTCATCACACAGAGTTCCACCCTTCCCTTCTTGGAACAGTTTACTAACACTGCTGTCGTGGATTCTGCAAAGGTATATTTGGGAGCTCTTTGAGGGCTATGGTGAAAAAGGAAATATCCTCACGTAATAGCTAAAGAGAAGCTTTCTGAGAAACTGCATTGCCATGTGTGAATGCAACTCACAGAGTTACAGGTTTCTCCTCAGTGATCAGTTTGTTTACACAGTGTTTTGGATATCTGCAATTATATACTTCAAAGCGTAATGAACATGACGGTGACAAAGGAAATATCCACAGATGAAAACTAGAAAGAAGCTTTCTTACAAACTTCTTGGTGCTGTGTGAATTCATCTCGCAGAGTTACACTTATGTTTCTTGGAGCAGTCCATTAACACTGTCTTTGAGGAATCTGAGAACAGCTTCCTTGGATCGCATTGAGGCCTACGCTGATAAAGGAAATTTCATCCGTTCAAAACGTGAAAGAAGCTTACTGAGAAACGTCTTTCTGATCTGTCAGTTCATCTCACAGACTTATAACTTAGACTTCAGGAAGCAGTTTGCTAACACTCTTTTCGTGGAATCTGTAAAGTGATATTTGAGAGCCCATAGGGGCTCATGGTGAAAAAGGAAATATCCTCACATAATAACTAGAGAGAAGTTTTCTGAGAGATTGCTTTCTGATGTGTGACTTCATCTCACAGAATTACGCTAGTGTTTTTTGGAGCCGTTTCTTAGGACGCTTTCCGTGGATTCCGAAAAGTGATATTTCTGATGGCTTTGAAGAATAGAAGGAGAAAAGAAATATCCTCCAAGAAAAAGCAGAATCAAGCTTTCTGGGAAACTCCTTTGTGATATGTGAATTCATTTCACAGTGTTACATCACCCTTTCTCCGGGGAGTTTCCTAGCACTCATTTTGAGGAATCTCAGATGTGATGTCTTGGATATCGTTGAATCACATGGTGAATAAGGAACTATCCTCAGAGAAACCTGCAGAGAAGCCTTCTCAGAAACTTCTTTGTTGTGGATGAATTCAGCCCACAGATGTCCATCATTGTTTTGACTGAGAAGCTTGCTAGCAGAGTTTCCGCAGAATCTGCAATAGGACACACGGTTTCGCTCCGAGACCAGAAATATCCTCGTCTTACTAAAGAAAGAAGCTTTCTGAGAAACCGCTTTGTGATGTGAATTCAAGTCACTAAGTTACAGCTGTATTTCGTGGGGCAGTGCCCTAGCCCCATTTGAGTTGAATCTGAGAACAGATATTCCGGATCCCTTTGAAAACAATGGGGCCAATGGAAATATCCTCCAATAAAAATGAAAAAGAAGCTTACTGAGAAACTTCTTTGTGATCTGTGAATTCATCTCACAGAGTTACAACTTGGGCCTCATGAAGCAGTTTGCTACCTCACTTTTCGTGGAATCTGCAAAGGGATATTTGGGAGTCCATTGGAGCCCATTGTGAAAAAGGAAATAGCCTCAGATAAAAAGTAGAGAAAAGCTTTCTGAGAGACTGCTTTCTGATGTGTGATTTCAGCAGACACAGTTCCACCTTCCTTCTTGGAACAGTTTGCTAACACTGTTGTCGTGGAATCGGCAAAGGTATATTTGGGAGCTCAATGAGGGCTAAGGTGAAAAAGGAAACTTAGATTTCAGGAAGCAGTTTGCTAACACTCTTTTCGTGGAACCTGTAAAGTGATACTTGGGAGCCCATGGGGGCCCATGGTGAAAAAGGAAATATCCTCACATAGTAACTAGAGAGAAGCTTTCTGAGAGATTCCTTTCTGATGTGTGGCTTCATCACACAGAGTTCCACCCTTCCCTTCTTAGAACGGTTTGCTAACACTGTTGTCGTGGATTCTGCAAAGGTATATTTGGGAGCTCATTGAGGGCTATGGTGAAAAAGGAAATATCCTCACATAATAACTACAGAGAAGCTTTCTGAGAAACTGCATTGCCATGTGTGAATGCAACTCACAGAGTTACACGTTTCTCTTAAGTATTCAGTTTGTTAACACAGTTTTCTTGAAATCTGCAATTAGATACTTCATAGTGCAATGAACCTTACGGTGACAAAGGAAATATCCACAGATGAAAACTAGAAAGAATCTCTCTTAAAAACTTCTTGGTGATGTGTGAATTCATCTCACAGAGTTACACTTATGTTACGTGGAGCAGTCCATTAACACTCTCTTTGAGGAATCTGAGAACGGCTTCTTTGGATCGCATTGAGGCCTGCGCTGATAAAGTAAATTTCATCCGTTCAAAACGTGAAAGAAGCTTTCTGAGAAACTTCTTTCTGATCTGTGAGTTCATCTCACAGACTTATAACTTAGACTTCAGGAAGCAGTTTGCTAACACTCTTTTCGTGGAATCTGTAAAGTGATATTTGGGATCACATAGGGGCTCAAGGTGAAAAAGGAAATACCCTCACATAATAACTAGAGAGAAGCTTTCTGAGAGATTCCTTTCTGATGTGTGGCTTCATCACACAGAGTTCCACCCCTCCCTTTTTGGAACAGTTTGCTAACACTGTTGTCGTGGATTTTGCAAAGGTATATTTGGGAGCTATTTGAGGGCTATGGTGAAAAAGGAAATATCCTCCCATAATAACTAAAGAGAAGCTTTCTGAGAAACTGCATTGCCATGTGTGAATGCAACTAACAGAGTTACACGTTTCTCCTCAGTGATCAGTTTGCTATCACAGTTTTCTGGAAATCTGCAATTAGATACTTCATAGCGCAATGAAACTCACGGTGACAAAGGAAATATCCACAGATGAAAATTAGAAAGAAGCTTTCTGAGAAACGTCTTGGTGATGTGTGAATTCATCTCACAGAGTTACACTTATGTTTCGTGGAGCAGTCCATTAACATTGTCTTTGAGGAATCTGCGAACAGCTTCCTTGAATCACATTGAGGCAGACGCTATAAAGGAAATTTCATCCGTTCAAAACGTGAAAGAAGCTTTTGAGAAACTTCTTTCTGATCTGTGAGTTCATCTCTCAGACTTATAACTTAGAATGCAGGACGCAGTTTGCTAACACTCTTTTCGTGGAATCTGTAAAGTGATATTTGGGAGCCCATAGGGGCCCTTGGTGAAAAAGGAAATATCCTCACATAATAACTAGAGAGAAGCATTCTGAGAGATTCCTTTCTGATGTGCGGCTTCATCACACAGAGTTCCACTCTTCCCTTCATGGAACAGTTTGCTAACACTGTTGTCGTGGATTCTGCCAAGGTATATTTGGTAGCTCATTGAGTGCTATGGTGAAGGAGGAAATATCCTCACATAATAACTAAAGAGAAGCT
Source organism: Rhinopithecus roxellana (assembly GCF_007565055.1). NCBI lineage: Eukaryota > Metazoa > Chordata > Mammalia > Primates > Cercopithecidae > Rhinopithecus > Rhinopithecus roxellana. The sequence continues at coordinate 147,550,336 of NC_044552.1, forward strand.
TTCTGAGAAACTGCATTGCCATGTGTGAATGCAACTCACAGAGTTACACGTTTCTCTTCAGTGATCAGTTTGTTAACACAGATTTCTGGAAATCTGCAATTAGATACTTCATAGCGCAATGAACCTTTCGTTGACAAAGGAAATATCCACAGATGAAAACTAGAAAGAAGCTTTCTTAGAAACTTCTTGGTGATGTGTGAATTCATCTCACAGAGTTACACTTATGTTTCGTGGAGCAGTCCATTAACACTGTCTTTGAGGAATCTGAGAACGGCTTCTTTGGATCGCATTTTGGCTGACGCTGATAAAGGAAATTTCATCCGTTCAAAACGTGAAAGAAGCTTTCTGAGAAACTTGTTTCTGATCTGTGAGATCATCTCACAGACTTATAACTTAGACTTCAGGAAGCAGTTTGCTAACACTCTTTTCGTGGAATCTGTAAAGTGATATTTGGGAGCCCATAGGGGCCCATGGTGAAAAAGGGAATATCCTCACATAATAACTAGAGAGAAGCTTTCAGAGAGATTCCTTTCTGATGTGTGACTTCATCACACAGAGTTCCACCCTTCTCTTCTTGGAACAGTTTGCTAACACTGTTGTCGGGGATTCTACAAAGGTATATTTGGGAGCTCATTGAGAGCTACGGTGACAAAGGAAATATCCTCACCTAATAACTAAAGAGAAGCTTTCTGAGAAACTGCATTGCCATGTGTGAATGCAGCTCACAGAGATACACGTTTCTCATCAGTGATCAGTTTTTTAACACAGTTTTCTGGAAACCTGCAATTAGATACTTCATAGCGCAATGAACCTTATGGTGACAAAGGAAATATCCACAGATGAAAACTAGAAAGAAGCTTTCTTAGAAACTTCTTCTTGATGTGTGAATACATTTCACAGAGTTACACTTATATTTCGTGGAGCAGTCCATTAACACTCTCTTTGAGGAATCTGAGAACGGCTTCTTTGGATCTCATTGAGGCCTATGCTGATAAAGGAAATTTCATCCGTTCAAAACGTGAAAGAAGCTTTATGAGAAACGTCTTTCTGATCAGTGAGTTCATCTCACAGGCTTATAACTTAGACTTCAGGAAGCAGTTTGCTAACACTCTTTTCGTGGAATCTGTAAAGTGATATTTGGGATCACATAGGGGCTCAAGGTGAAAAAGGAAATACCCTCACATAATAACTAGAGAGAAGCTTTCTGAGAGATTCCTTTCTGATGTGTGGCTTCATCACACAGAGTTCCACCCCTCCCTTTTTGGAACAGTTTGCTAACACTGTTGTCGTGGATTTTGCAAAGGTATATTTGGGAGCTATTTGAGGGCTATGGTGAAAAAGGAAATATCCTCCCATAATAACTAAAGAGAAGCTTTCTGAGAAACTGCATTGCCATGTGTGAATGCAACTAACAGAGTTACACGTTTCTCCTCAGTGATCAGTTTGCTATCACAGTTTTCTGGAAATCTGCAATTAGATACTTCATAGCGCAATGAAACTCACGGTGACAAAGGAAATATCCACAGATGAAAATTAGAAAGAAGCTTTCTGAGAAACGTCTTGGTGATGTGTGAATTCATCTCACAGAGTTACACTTATGTTTCGTGGAGCAGTCCATTAACATTGTCTTTGAGGAATCTGCGAACAGCTTCCTTGAATCACATTGAGGCAGACGCTATAAAGGAAATTTCATCCGTTCAAAACGTGAAAGAAGCTTTTGAGAAACTTCTTTCTGATCTGTGAGTTCATCTCTCAGACTTATAACTTAGAATGCAGGACGCAGTTTGCTAACACTCTTTTCGTGGAATCTGTAAAGTGATATTTGGGAGCCCATAGGGGCCCTTGGTGAAAAAGGAAATATCCTCACATAATAACTAGAGAGAAGCATTCTGAGAGATTCCTTTCTGATGTGCGGCTTCATCACACAGAGTTCCACTCTTCCCTTCATGGAACAGTTTGCTAACACTGTTGTCGTGGATTCTGCCAAGGTATATTTGGTAGCTCATTGAGTGCTATGGTGAAGGAGGAAATATCCTCACATAATAACTAAAGAGAAGCTTTCTGAGAAACTGCATTGCCATGTGTGAATGCAACTCACAGAGTTACACGTTTCTCTTCAGTGATCAGTTTGTTAACACAGATTTCTGGAAATCTGCAATTAGATACTTCATAGCGCAATGAACCTTTCGTTGACAAAGGAAATATCCACAGATGAAAACTAGAAAGAAGCTTTCTTAGAAACTTCTTGGTGATGTGTGAATTCATCTCACAGAGTTACACTTATGTTTCGTGGAGCAGTCCATTAACACTGTCTTTGAGGAATCTGAGAACGGCTTCTTTGGATCGCATTTTGGCTGACGCTGATAAAGGAAATTTCATCCGTTCAAAACGTGAAAGAAGCTTTCTGAGAAACTTGTTTCTGATCTGTGAGATCATCTCACAGACTTATAACTTAGACTTCAGGAAGCAGTTTGCTAACACTCTTTTCGTGGAATCTGTAAAGTGATATTTGGGAGCCCATAGGGGCCCATGGTGAAAAAGGGAATATCCTCACATAATAACTAGAGAGAAGCTTTCAGAGAGATTCCTTTCTGATGTGTGACTTCATCACACAGAGTTCCACCCTTCTCTTCTTGGAACAGTTTGCTAACACTGTTGTCGGGGATTCTACAAAGGTATATTTGGGAGCTCATTGAGAGCTACGGTGACAAAGGAAATATCCTCACCTAATAACTAAAGAGAAGCTTTCTGAGAAACTGCATTGCCATGTGTGAATGCAGCTCACAGAGATACACGTTTCTCATCAGTGATCAGTTTTTTAACACAGTTTTCTGGAAACCTGCAATTAGATACTTCATAGCGCAATGAACCTTATGGTGACAAAGGAAATATCCACAGATGAAAACTAGAAAGAAGCTTTCTTAGAAACTTCTTCTTGATGTGTGAATACATTTCACAGAGTTACACTTATATTTCGTGGAGCAGTCCATTAACACTCTCTTTGAGGAATCTGAGAACGGCTTCTTTGGATCTCATTGAGGCCTATGCTGATAAAGGAAATTTCATCCGTTCAAAACGTGAAAGAAGCTTTATGAGAAACGTCTTTCTGATCAGTGAGTTCATCTCACAGGCTTATAACTTAGACTTCAGGAAGCAGTTTGCTAACACTCTTTTCGTGGAATCTGTAAAGTGATATTTGGGATCACATAGGGGCTCAAGGTGAAAAAGGAAATACCCTCACATAATAACTAGAGAGAAGCTTTCTGAGAGATTCCTTTCTGATGTGTGGCTTCATCACACAGAGTTCCACCCCTCCCTTTTTGGAACAGTTTGCTAACACTGTTGTCGTGGATTTTGCAAAGGTATATTTGGGAGCTATTTGAGGGCTATGGTGAAAAAGGAAATATCCTCCCATAATAACTAAAGAGAAGCTTTCTGAGAAACTGCATTGCCATGTGTGAATGCAACTAACAGAGTTACACGTTTCTCCTCAGTGATCAGTTTGCTATCACAGTTTTCTGGAAATCTGCAATTAGATACTTCATAGCGCAATGAAACTCACGGTGACAAAGGAAATATCCACAGATGAAAATTAGAAAGAAGCTTTCTGAGAAACGTCTTGGTGATGTGTGAATTCATCTCACAGAGTTACACTTATGTTTCGTGGAGCAGTCCATTAACATTGTCTTTGAGGAATCTGCGAACAGCTTCCTTGAATCACATTGAGGCAGACGCTATAAAGGAAATTTCATCCGTTCAAAACGTGAAAGAAGCTTTTGAGAAACTTCTTTCTGATCTGTGAGTTCATCTCTCAGACTTATAACTTAGAATGCAGGACGCAGTTTGCTAACACTCTTTTCGTGGAATCTGTAAAGTGATATTTGGGAGCCCATAGGGGCCCTTGGTGAAAAAGGAAATATCCTCACATAATAACTAGAGAGAAGCATTCTGCGAGATTCCTTTCTGATGTGCGGCTTCATCACACAGAGTTCCACTCTTCCCTTCATGGAACAGTTTGCTAACACTGTTGTCGTGGATTCTGCCAAGGTATATTTGGTAGCTCATTGAGTGCTATGGTGAAGGAGGAAATATCCTCACATAATAACTAAAGAGAAGCTTTCTGAGAAACTGCATTGCCATGTGTGAATGCAACTCACAGAGTTACACGTTTCTCTTCAGTGATCAGTTTGTTAACACAGATTTCTGGAAATCTGCAATTAGATACTTCATAGCGCAATGAACCTTTCGTTGACAAAGGAAATATCCACAGATGAAAACTAGAAAGAAGCTTTCTTAGAAACTTCTTGGTGATGTGTGAATTCATCTCACAGAGTTACACTTATGTTTCGTGGAGCAGTCCATTAACACTGTCTTTGAGGAATCTGAGAACGGCTTCTTTGGATCGCATTGTGGCTGACGCTGATAAAGGAAATTTCATCCGTTCAAAACGTGAAAGAAGCTTTCTGAGAAACTTGTTTCTGATCTGTGAGATCATCTCACAGACTTATAACTTAGACTTCAGGAAGCAGTTTGCTAACACTCTTTTCGTGGAATCTGTAAAGTGATATTTGGGAGCCCATAGGGGCCCATGGTGAAAAAGGGAATATCCTCACATAATAACTAGAGAGAAGCTTTCAGAGAGATTCCTTTCTGATGTGTGACTTCATCACACAGAGTTCCACCCTTCTCTTCTTGGAACAGTTTGCTAACACTGTTGTCGGGGATTCTACAAAGGTATATTTGGGAGCTCATTGAGAGCTACGGTGACAAAGGAAATATCCTCACCTAATAACTAAAGAGAAGCTTTCTGAGAAACTGCATTGCCATGTGTGAATGCAGCTCACAGAGATACACGTTTCTCATCAGTGATCAGTTTTTTAACACAGTTTTCTGGAAACCTGCAATTAGATACTTCATAGCGCAATGAACCTTATGGTGACAAAGGAAATATCCACAGATGAAAACTAGAAAGAAGCTTTCTTAGAAACTTCTTCTTGATGTGTGAATACATTTCACAGAGTTACACTTATATTTCGTGGAGCAGTCCATTAACACTCTCTTTGAGGAATCTGAGAACGGCTTCTTTGGATCTCATTGAGGCCTATGCTGATAAAGGAAATTTCATCCGTTCAAAACGTGAAAGAAGCTTTATGAGAAACGTCTTTCTGATCAGTGAGTTCATCTCACAGGCTTATAACTTAGACTTCAGGAAGCAGTTTGCTAACACTCTTTTCGTGGAATCTGTAAAGTGATATTTGGGAGCCCATAGGGGCCCATGGTGAAAAAGGAAATATCCTCGCATAATAACTAGAGAGAAGCATTTTGAGAGATTCCTTTCTGATGTGTGGCTTCATCTCACAGAGTTCCACCCTTCGCTTCTTGGAACAGTTTGCTAACACTGTTGTCGTGAATTCTGCAAAGGTATATTTCGGAGCTCAATGAGGGTTATGGTGAAAAGAAATATCCTCACATAATAACTAAAGAGAAGCATTGTGAGAAACTGCATTGCCATGTGTGCGTGCAACTCACAGAGTTACACGTTTCTCTTCAGTTATCAGTATGTTAACTCAGTTTTCTGGAAATCTGCAATTTGATACTTCATAGCGCAATGAACCTTACGGTGACAAAGGAAATATGAACAGATGAAAACTAGAAAGAAGCTTTCTTAGAAACTTCTTGGTGATGTGTGAATTCATCTCACAGAGTTACACTTATGTTTCATGGAGCAGTCCATTAACACTGTCTTTGAGGAATCTGAGAATGGCTTCATTGGATCGCATTGAGGCCTACGCCGATAAAGGAAATTTCATCCGTTCAAAACGTGAACGAAGCTTTCTGAGAAACGTCTTTCTGATCTGTGAGTTCATCTCACAGAGTTATAACTTAGACATCAGGAAGTAGTTTGATAACACTCTTTTCGTGGAATCTGTAATGTAATATTTGGGAGCCCACGGGGGCCCATGGTGAAAAAGGAAATATCCTCACATAATAACTAGAGAGAAGCTTTCTGAGAGATTCCTTTCTGATGTGTGGCTTCATCACACAGAGTTCCACCGTTCCCTTCTTGGAACAGTTTGCTAACAATGTTGTCATGGATTCTGCAAAGGTATACTTGGGAACTCATTGAGGGCTATGGTAAAAAAGGAAATATCCTCCCATAATAACTAAAGAGAAGCTTTCTGAGAAACTGCATTGCCCTGTGTGAATGCAACTCATAGAGTTACACGTTTTTCCTCATTGATCAGATTGTTAACACAGTTTTCTGGAAATCTGCAATTAGATACTTCATAGCACAATGAAACTTTCAGTGACAAAGGAAATATCCACAGATGAAAACTAGAAAGAAGCTTTCTTAGGAACTTCTTGGTGATGTGTGAATTCATCTAACAGAGTTACACTTATGTTTCGTGGAGCAGTCCATTAACACTGTCTTTGAGGAATCTGAGAACGGCTTCTTTGGATCGCATTGAGGCCTACGGTGATAAAGGAAATTTCATCCGTTCAAATCGTGAAAGAAGCTTTCTGAGAAACGTCTTTCTGTTCTGTGAGTTCATCTCACAGACTTATAACTTAGACTTCAGGAAGCAGTTTGCTAACACTCTTTTCGTGGAATCTGGAAAGTGATATTTTGGAGCCCATAAGGGCCCATGGTGAAAAAGGAAATATCCTCACATAATAACTCGAGGGAAGCTTTCTGAGAGATTCCTTTCTGATGTGTGGCTTCATCACACAGAGTTCCACCCCTCCCTTCTTGGAACAGTTTGCTAACACTGTTGTCGTGGATTCTCCAAAGGTATATTTGGGAGCTCATGGAGGGCTGTGGTGTAAAAGGACATATCCTCCCATAATAACTAAAGAGAAGCTTTCTGACAATCTGCATTGCCATGTGTGAATGCAACCCACAGAGTTACACGTTTCTCTTCAGTGATCAGTTTGTTTACACAGTTTTCTGGAAATCTGCAATTAAATACTTCATAGCGCAATGAACCTTACAGTGACAAAGGAAATATCCACAGATGAAAGCTAGAAAGTAGCTTTCTTAAAACTTCTTGGTGATGTGTGAATTCATCTCACAGAGTTACCCTTATGTTTCTTGGAGCAGTAAATTAACACTGTCTTTGAGGAATCTGAGAACGGCTTCATTGGATCGCATTGAGGCCTACGCTGATAAAGGAAATTTCATCCGTTCAAAACGTGAAAGAAGCTTTCTGAGAAACGTCTTTCTGATCTGTGAGTTCATCTCACAGACTTATAACTTAGACTTCAGGAAGCAGTTTGCTAACACTCCTTTCGTGGAATCTGTAAAGTGATATTTGGGAGCCCATAGGTGCCCATGGTGAAAAAGGAAATATCCTCACATAATAACTAGAGAGAAGCTTACTGAGAGATTCCTTTCTGATGTGCGGTTTCATCACACAGAGTTCCACCCTTCCCTTCTTGGAACAGTTTCCTGACACTGTTGTCGTGGATACTGCAAAGGTATATTTGGAGCTCATTGAGGGCTATGGTGAAAAAAGAAATATCCTCACATAATAACTAAAGAGAAGCTTTCTGAGAAACTGCCTTGCCATATGTGAATGCAACTCGCAGAGTTACACGTTTCTCCTCAGTGGTCAGTTTGTTAACACAGTTTTCTGGAAATCTGAAATTAGATACTTCATAGCGCAATGAACCTTACGGTGACAAAGGAAATATACACAGATGAAAGCTAGAAAGAAGGTTTCTTAAAACTTCTTGGTGATGTGTGAATTCATCTCACAGAGTTACACTTATGTTTCGTGGCGCAGTCCATTAACACTGTCTTTGAGGAATGTGAGAACTGCTTCTTTGGATCGCATTGAGGCCTACGGTGATAAAGGAAATTTCATCCGTTCAAAACGTGAAAGAAACTTTCTGTGAAACGTCTTTCTGATCCTTGAGTCCATCTCACAGACTTATAACTTAGATATCAGGAAGCAGTTTGCTAACACTCTTTTCGTGGAATCTGTAAAGTGATATTTGGGAGCCAACAGGGGCCAATGGTGGACAAGGAAATATTCTCACATAATAACTAGAGAGAAGCTTTCTGAGAGATTCCTTTCTGATGTGCGGCTTCATCACACAGAGTTCCACACCTCCCTTCTTGGAACAATTTGCTAACACTGTTGTCGTGGATTCTTCAAAGGTATATTTCAGAGCTCATTGAGGGCTATGGTGAAAAAGGAAATACCCTCACATAATAACTAAAGAGAAGCTTTCTGAGAAGCTGCATTGCTATGTGTGAATTCAACTCACAGAGTTACACGTTTCTCTTCAGTGATCAGTTTGTTAACACAGTTTTCTGGAAATCTGCAATTAGATACTTCATAGCGCGATGAACCTTACGGTGACAAAGGAAATATTCACAGATGAAAGCTAGAAAGAAGCTTTCTTAGAAACTTCTTGGTGATGTGTGAATTCATCTCACAGAGTTACATTTATGTTTCTTGGAGCAGTCCATAAACACTGTCTTTGAGGAATCTGAGAACGGCTTCATTGGATCGCATTGAGGCCTTCACTGATAAAGGAAATTTCATCCGTTCAAAATGTGAAAGAAGCTATCTGAGAAACATCTTTCTGATATGTGAGTTCATCTCAAAGACTTATAACTTAGACTTCAGGAAGCAGTTTGCTAACAATCTTTTCGTGGAATCTGTAAAGTGATATTTGGGAGCCCATAGGGGCCCATGGTGAAAAAGGAAATATCCTCACATAATAACTAGAGAGAAGCTTTCTGAGAGATTCCTTTCTGATGTGTGGCTTCATCACACAGAGATCCACCCTTCCCTTCTTGGAACATTTTGCTAACACTGTTGTCGTGGATTCTGCAAAGGTATATTTGGGAGCTCATTGAGGCCTACGGTGAAAAAGGATATATCCTCACATAATAACTAAAAAGAAGCTTTCTGAGAAACTGCATTGCCATGTGTGAATGCAACTCACAGACTTACACGTTTCTCCTCAGTGATCAGTTTGTTAACACAGTTTTCTGGAAATCTGCAATTAGATACTTCATAGTACAATGAAACTTTCGGTCACAAAGGAAATATCCACAGATGAAAACTAGAAAGAAGCTTTCTTAGAAACTTCTTGGTGATGTGTGAATTCATCTCACAGAGTTACACTTATGTTTCGTGGAGCCGTCCATTAACACTGTCTTCGAGGAATCTGTGAACGGCTTCTTTGGATCGCATTGAGGTCTACGCTGACAAAGGAAATTTTATCCGTTCAAAACGTGAAAGAAGCTTTCTGAGAAACTTCTTTCTGATCTGTGAGTTCATCTCATAGACTTATTACTTCGACTTCAGGAAGCAGTTTGCAAACACTCTTTTCGTGGAATCTATAATGTGATATTTGGGAGCCCATAGGGGCCCATGGTGAAAAAGGAAATATCCTCACATAATAACTAGAGAGAAGCTTTCTGAGAGATTGCTTTCTGATGTGTGACTTCATCTCACAGAGTTACGCTAGTGTTTTTTGGAGCCGTTTCTTAGGACTGTTTCCATGGATTCCGAGAAGTGATATTTCTGATGGCTTTGAAGAATAGAAGGAGAAAAGAAATATCCTCCAAGAAAAAGCAGAATCAAGCTTTCTGAGAAACTCCTTTGTGATATGTGAATTCATTTCACAGTGTTACATCACCCTTTTCGGGGAAGTTTCCTAGCACTCATTTTGAGGAATCTCAGATGTGATGTCTTGGATATCGTTGAATCGCTTGGTGAATAAGGAACGATCCTCAGAGAAACCTGCAGAGAAGCCTTCTCAGAAACTTCTTTGTTGTGGATGAATTCAGCCCACAGATGTCCATCATTCTTTTGACTGAGAAGCTTGCTAGCAGAGTTTCCGCAGAATCTGCAATAGGACACACGGTGACGCACCGAGACTACAAATAACCTCGTCTTACTAAAGAAAGAAGCTTTCTGAGAAACCGCTTTGTGATGTGTGAATTCAATTCACTAAGTTACAGCTGTATTTCGTGGGGCCGTGGCCTAGCCCTATTTGTGTGGAATCTGAGAACAGATATTCCGGATCCCTTTGATAACAATGGGGCCAATGGAAATATCTTCCAATAAAAATGGGAAAGAAGCTTTCTGAGGAACTTCTTTGTGATCTGTGAATTCATCTCACAGAGTTACAATTTAGGCCTCATGAAGCAGTTTGCTACCTCACTTTTCGTGGAATCTGCAAAGCGATATTTGGGAGTCCATTGGGGCCCATTGTGAAAAAGGAAATTGCCTCAGATAACAACTACAGAAAAGCTTTCTGAGAGACTGCATTCTGATGTGTGACTTCACCACACAGAGTTCCAACCTTCCCTTCTTGGAACAGTTTGCTAACACTGTTGTCGTGGATACTGCAAAGTGATATTTGGGAGCTCATTAAGGGCTATGGTGAACAAGGAAATATCTTCAGATAAACACTGGAAAGAAGCCTTCTGGGAAAATGCACTTCGATGTGTGAATGCAACCCACAGAGTTACACGTTTTTCTTCAGTGATCAGTTTGCTAACTAAGTTTTCAGGAAATGTGCAATGGGATACCTCTTAGCGCAATGAAGCTTACGGTGACATAGGAAATATCCACAGATGAAAACTAGAAAGAAGGTTTCTTAGAAACTTCTTGGTGATGTGTGAATTCATCTCACAGGGTTACATTTATGTTTCGTGGAGCAGTCCATTAACACTGTCTTTGAGGAACCTGAGAACGGCTTCTTGGGATCGCATTGAGGCCTACGCTGATAAAGGAAATTTCATCCATTCAAAACGTGAAAGAAGCTTTCTGAGAAACTTCTTTCTGATCTGTGAGTTCATCTCACAGACTTATAAATTAGACTTCAGGAAGCAGTTTGCAAACACTGTTTTCGTGGAATCTGTAAAGTGATATTTGGGAGCCCATAGGGGCCCATGGTGAAAAAGGAAATATCCTCACATGATAGCTAGAGAGAAGCATTCTGAGAGATTTCTTTTTTATGTGTGGCTTCATCACACAGAGTTCCACCCGTCCCTTCTTGGAACAGTTTGCTAACACTGTTGTCGTGTATCCTGCAAAGGTATATTTGGGAGCTCTTTGAGAGCTATGGTGAAAAAGGAAATATACTCACATAATAACTAAAGAGAAGCTTTCTGAGAAACTGCATTGCCATGTGTGAATGCAACTCACAGAGTCACACTTTTCTCTTCAGTGATCATTATGTTAACACAGTTTTCTGGAAATCTGCAATTAGATACTTCATAGCGCAATGAACCTTACGGTGAAAAAGGAAATATCCACAGATGAAAACTAGAAAGAAGCTTTCATAGAAACTTCTTGGTGATGTGTGAATTCATCTCACAGAGTTACACTTATGTTTCGTGGAGCAGTCCATTAACACTGTCTTTGAGGAATCTGAGAACTCCTTCTTTGGATCGCATTGAGGCCTACGCTGATAAAGGAAATTTCATCGTTCAAAATGTGAAAGAAGCTTTCTGAGAAACTACTTTCTGATCTGTGAGTTCATCTCACAGGCTTATAACTTAGACTTCAGGAAGCAGTTTTCTAACACTCTTTTTGTGGAATCTGTAAAGTGATATTTGGGAGCCCATAGCGGCCCATGGTGAAAAAGGAAATATTCTTACATAATAACTAAAGAGAAGCTTTCTGAGAAACTGCATTGCCATGTGTGAATGCAACTCACAGAGTTACACGTTTCTCTTCAGTGATCAGTTTGTTAACACAGTTTTCTGGTAATCGGCAATTAGTTCCTTCAAAGCGCATTGAACCTTACTGTGAAAAGGGAAATATCGAGAGAAGAAAACTAGAAACCAGCTTTCTTAGAAACTTCTTGGTGATGTGTGAATTCATCTCACAGAGTTTCACTTATGTTTCTTGGAGCAGTCCATTAACACTGTCTTCCAGGAATCTGAGAACGGCTTCTTTGGATCACATTGAGTCCTATGCTGATAAAGGAAATTTCATGCATTCAAAACGTGAAAGAAGCTTTCTGAGAAACTTCTTTCTGATCTGTGAGTTCATCTCACGGGCTTACAACTTAGACTTCAGGAAGCAGTTTGCTAACACTCTTTTCCTGGAATCTGTAAAGTGATATTTGGGAGCCCATAGGGGCCCATGTGGAAAAAGGAAATATCCTCACGTAATAACTAGAAAGAAGCTTTCTGAGAGATTCCTTTCTGATGTGTGGCTTCATCACACAGAGTTCCACCCTTCCCTTTTTGGAACAGTTTGCTAACACTGATGTGGTGGGTTCTACAAAGGTATATTTGGGAACTCATTGAGGGCTATGGTGAAAAAGGAAATATCCTCACATAATAACTAAAGAGAAGCTTTCTGAGAAACTGCATTGCCATGTGTGAATGCAACTCACAGAGTTACAAGTTTCTCTTCAGTGATCAGTTTGTTAACACAGTTTTCTGGAAATCTGCAATTAGACTCTTCATAACGCAATGAACCTTACGGTGACAAAGGAAATATCCACAGAAGAAAATTAGAAAGAAGCTTTCTTAGAAACTTCTTGGTGATGTGTGAATTCATCTCACACAGTTACACTTCTATTTCGTGGAGTCCATTAACACTGTCTTTGAGGAATCTGAGAACGGCTTCTTTGCATCGCTTTGAGGCCTACGCTGATAAAGTAAATTTCATCGTTCAAAACGTAAAAGAAGCTTTCTGACAAACATCTTTCTGATCTGTGAGTTCATCTCACAGAGTTATAATTTAGAGTTCAGGAAGCAGTTTGCTAACACTCTTTTTGTGGAATCTGTAAAGTGATATTTGGGAGACCATCGGGGCCCATGGTGAAAAAGGAAATATCCTCACATAATAACTAGAGAGAATCATTCTGGGAGATTCCTTTCTGATGTGCGGCTTCATCACACAGAGTTCCACACTTCCCTTCTTGGAAGAGTTTGCTAACACTGTTTTCGTGGATTCTGCCAAGGTATATTTGGGAGCTCATTGACGGCTATGTTGAAAAAGGAAATATCCTCACATAATAACTAAAGAGAAGCTTTCTGAGCAACTGCATTGCCATGTGTGAATGCAACTCCCAGAGATACACAGTTCTCTTCAGTGATCAGTTTGTCAACACTGTTTTCTGGAAATCTGGAATTAGATAGTTCGTAGCACAATGAACTTTACGGTGACAAAGGAAATATCCACAGATGAAAACTAGAAAGAAGCTTTCTTAGAAACTTCTTGGTGATGTGTGAATTCATGTCACAGAGTTACACTTATGTTTCGTGAAGCAGTCCATTAACACTGTCTTTGAGGAATCTGAGAACGGCTTCTTTGGATCGCATTGAGGCCTACGCTGATAAAGGAAATTTCATCGTTCAAAACGTGAAAGAAACTTCCTGAGAAACGTCTTTCTGATCTGTGAGTTCATCTCACAGGCTTATAGCTTAGACTTCAGGAAGCAGTTTGCTAACACTCTTTTTGTGGAATCTGTAAAGTGATATTTGGGAGCCCATAGGGGCCCATGGTGAAAAAGGAAATATCCTCACATGATAGCTAGAGAGAAGCATTCTGAGAGATTGCTTTTTTATGTGTGGCTTCATCACACAGAGTTCCACCCGTCCCTTCTTGGAACAGTTTGCTAACACTGTTGTCGTGGATTCTGCAAAGTTATATTTGGGAGCTCATTGAGTGCTATGGTGAAAAAGGAAATATCCTTACATAATAACTAAAGAAAAGATTTCTGAGAAACTGCATTGCCATGTGTGAATGCAACTCACAGAGTTACACGTTTCTCTTCAGTGATCAGTTTGTTAACACAGGTTTCTGGAAATCTGCAATTCGATACTTCATAGCGCAGTGAACCTTACGGTGACAAAGGAAATATCCACAGATGAAAAGTAGAAAGAAGCTTTCTTAGAAACTTCTTGGTGTTGTGTGAATTCATTTCAGAGAGTTACTCTTATGTTTCGTGGAGCAGTGCATTAACACTGTCTTTGAGGAAACTGAGAAAGTCTTCTTTGGATCACATTGAGTCCTACGCTGATAAAGGAAATTTCATCCGTTGAAAACGTGAAAGAAGCTTTCTGAGAAACTTCTTTCTCATCTGTGAGTTCATCTCACAAGCTTATAAATTAGCCTTCAGGAAGCAGTTTGCTAACACTCTTTTGGTGGAATCTGTAAAGTGATATTTGGGAGCCCTTAGGGGCCCATGGTGAAAGAGGAAATATCCTCACATAATAACTAGAGAGAAGCTTTCTGAGAGATTCCTTTCTGATGTGTGGCTTCCTCACACAGAGTTCAACCCTTCACTTCCTGCAACAGTTTGCTAACACTTTTGTCGTGGATTCTGCAAAGGTATATTTGGGAGCTCATTGAGAACTGTGGTGAAAAAGGAAATATCCTCACATAATAACTAAAGAGAAGTTTTCTGAGAAACTGCATTGCCATGTGTGAATGCAACTCACAGAGTTACACGTTTCTCTTCAGTGATCAGTTTGTTAACACAGTTTTCTGGAAATCTACAATTAGATATTTCATAGCGCAATGAACCTTACGGTGACAAAGGAAATATACACAGATGAAAACTAGAAAGAAGCTTCCTTAGAAACTTCTTGGTAATGTGTGAATACATCTCACAGTGTTACACTTATGTTTCGTGGAGCAGTCCATTACCACTGTTTTTGAGGAATCTGAGATCTGCTTCTTTGGATGGCATTGAGGCCTTCGCTGATAAAGAAAATTTCATCCGTTCAAAACGTGAAAGAATCTTTCTGAGAAACTTCTTTCTGATCTGTGAGTTCATCTCAGAGACTTATAACTTAGATTTCAGGAAGCAGTTTGCTAACACTCTCTTCGTGGAATCTGTAAAGTGATACTTGGGAGCCCATAGGGGCCCATGGTGAAACAGGAAATATCTTCACAATATAACTAGAGAGAAGCTTTCTGAGAGATTCCTTTCTGATGTGCGGCTTCATCACACAGAGTTCCACCCTTCCCTTCTTGGAACAGTTTGCTAACACTGTTGTCGTGGATTCTGCAAAGTTATATTTGGGAGCTCATTGAGCGCTATGGTGAAAAAGGAAATATCGTCACATAATAACTAAAGAGAAGCTTTCTGAGATACTGCATGGCCTGTGTGAATGCAACTCACAGAGTTACACTTTCCTCTTCAGTGATCAGTTTGTTAACACAGTTTTCTGGAAATCTGCAATTAGATACTTCATAGCGCAATGAACCTTACGGTGACAAAGTAAATATCCACAGATGAAAACTAGAAAGAAGCTTTCTTAGAAACTTCTTGGTGATGTGTGAATTCATCCCACACAGTTACACTTATGTTTCGTGGAGCAGTCTATTAACACTGTCTTTGAGGAATCTGAGAAGGGCTTCTATGGATCGCATTGAGGCCTACGCTGATAAAGGAAATTTCATCCGTTCAAAACGTGAAATAAGCTTTCTGAGAAACTTCTTTCTGATCTGTGAGTTCATCTCACAGACTTATAACTTAGATTTCAGGAAACAGTTTGCTAACACTCTTTTCGTGGAATCTGTAAAGTGATATTTCCGAGCCCATAGGGGCCCTTGGTGAAAACGGAAATATCCTCACATAATAACTAGAGAGAAGCTTTCTGAGAGATTCCTTTCTGATGTGTTTCTTCGTCACACAGAGTTCCACCCTTCCCTTCATGGAACAGTTTGTTAACACTGTTGTCGTGATTCTGCCAAGGTATATTTGGGAGCCCAATGAGGGTGATGGTGAAAAAGGAAATATCCTCACATACTAACTAAAGAGAAGTATTCTGAGAAACTGCATTGCCATGTTTGAATGCAACTCACAGAGTTACACGTCTCTGTTCAGTGATCAGTTTGTTAACACAGTTTTCTGGAAATCTGCAATTAGATACTTCATAGCGCAATGAACCATACGGTGACAAAGAAAATATCCACAGATTAAAACTAGAAAGAAGCTTTCTTAGAAACTTCTTGGTGATGTGTGAATTCATCTCACAGAGTTACACTTATGTTTCGTGGAGCAGTCCATTAACACTGTCTTTGAGGAATCTGAGAACGGCTTCTATGGATCGCATTGAGGCCTACGCTGGTAAAGGAAATTTCATCCGTTCAAAACGTGAAAGAAGCTTTCTGAGAAACTTCTTTCTGATCTGTCACTTCATCTCACAGGCTTATAACTTAGACTTCAGGAAGCAGTTTGCTAACACTCTTTTTGTGGAATCTGTAAAGTGATATTTAGGAGCCCATAGGGGCCCATGATGAAAAAGGAAATATCCTCACATAATAACTAAAGAGAAGCTTTCTGAGAAACTGCATTGCCATGTGTGAATTCAACTCACAGAGTTATACTTTTCTCTACAGTGATCAGTTTGTTAACACAGTTTTCTGGAAATCTGCAATTCGATACTTCATAGCGCAATGAACCTTACGGTGACAAAGGAAATATCCACAGATGAAAACTAGAAAGAAGCTTTCTTAGAAACTTCCTGGTGATGTGTGAATTCAACTCACAGAATTACACTTATGTTTCGTGGAGCAGTCCAATACCACTGTCTTTGAGGAATCTGAGAACTGCTTTTATGGATCGCATTGAGGCCTTCGCTGATAAAGGAAATTTCATCTGTTTAAAACGTGAAAGAAGCTTTCTGAGAATCTTCTTTGTAATATGTGAGTTCATCTCACAGACTTATAACTTAGATTTCAGAAAGCAGTTTGCTAACACTGTTTTCGTGGAATCTGTAAACTGATATTTGGGAGCCCATTAGGGCCCATGGTGAAAAAGGAAATATACTCACATAATAACTAGAGGGAAGCTTTCTGAGAGATTCCTTTCTTATGTGTGGCTTCGTCACACAGAGTTCACCCCTTCCCTTCTTGGAACAGTTTGCTAACAGTGTTGTCATGGATTCTGCAAAGGTATATTTGGGAGCTCATTGAGGGCTAAGGTGAAAAAGGAAATATCTTCACATAATAACTAAAGAGAAGTTTGTGAGAAACTGCATTGCCCTGTGTGAATGCAACTCACAGAGTTACAGGTTTCTGTTCAGTGATCAGTTTGTTAACACAGTTTTCTGGAAATCTGCAATTCGATACTTCATAGCGCAATGAACCTTATGGTGACAAACGAAATATCCACAGATGAAAACTAGAAAGAAGCTTTCTTAGAAACTTCTTGGTGATGTGTGAATTCATCTCACAGAATTACACTTATGTTTCGTGGAGCAGTCCATTACCACTGTCTTTGAGGAATCTGAGAACTGCTTTTTTGGATCGCATTGAGGCATTCGCTGAGAAAGGAAATTTCATCCGTTCAAAACGTGAAAGAAGCTTTCTCAGAATCTTCTTTGTAATATGTGAGTTCATCTCACAGGCTTATAACATAGATTTCAGGAAGCAGTTTGCTGACACTGTTTTCGTGGAATCTGTAAAGTGATATTTGGGAGCCCATAGGGGCCCATGGTGAAAAAGGAAATATCCTCACATAATAACTAGAGAGAAGTTTTCTGAGAGATTCCTTTCTTATGTGTGGCTTCGTCACACAGAGTTCAACCCTTCTCTTGTTGGAACAGTTTGCTAAAAGTGTTGTCGTGGATTCTGCAAAGGTATATTTGGGAGGTCATTGAGGGCTAAGGTGAAAAAGGAAATATCCTCACATAATAACTAAAGAAAAGCTTTGTGAGAAACTGCATTGCCATGTGTGAATGCAACTCACAGAGTTACACGTTTCTCTTCAGTGATCAGTTAGTTAACACAGTTTTCTGGAAATCTGCAATTCGATACTTCATAGCGCAATGAACCTTACGGTGACAAAGGAAATATCCACAGATGAAAACTAGAAAGAAGCTTTCTTAGAAACTTCCTGGTGATGTGTGAATTCAACTCACAGAATTACACTTATGTTTCGTGGAGCAGTCCAATACCACTGTCTTTGAGGAATCTGAGAACTGCTTTTATGGATCGCATTGAGGCCTTCGCTGATAAAGGAAATTTCATCCGTTTAAAACGTGAAAGAAGCTTTCTGAGAATCTTCTTTGTAATATGTGAGTTCATCTCACAGACTTATAACTTAGATTTCAGGAAGCAGTTTGGTGACACTGTTTTCGTGGAATCTGTAAACTGATATTTGGGAGCCCATAAGGGCCCATGGTGAAAAAGGAAATATCCTCACATAATAACTAGAGGGAAGCTTTCTGAGAGATTCCTTTCTTATGTGTGGCTTCGTCACACAGAGTTCAACCCTTCTCTTGTTGGAACAGTTTGCTAACAGTGTTGTCGTGGATTCTGCAAAGGTATATTGGGGAGGTCATTGAGAGCTATGGTGAAAAAGGAAATATCCTCACATAATAACTAAAGAGAAGCTTTCTGAGAAACTGCATTGCCATGTGTGAATTCAACTCACAGAGTTATACTTTTCTCTACAGTGATCAGTTTGTTAACACAGTTTTCTGGAAATCTGCAATTCGATACTTCATAGCGCAATGAACCTTACGGTGACAAAGGAAATATCCACAGATGAAAACTTGAAAGAAGCTTTCTTAGAAACTTCTTGGTGACGTGTGAATTCATGTCACAGAGTTACACTTATGTTTCGTGGAGCAGTCCATTAACACTGTCTTTGAGGAATCTGAGAATGGCTTCTTTGGATCGCATTGAGGCCTACGCTGATAATGGAAATTTCATCCGTTCAAAACGTGAAAGAAGCTTTCTGAGAAACTACTTTCTGCTCTGTGAGTTCATCTCACAGACTTATAAGTTAGATTTCAGGAAGCAGTTTGCTAACACTCTTTTCGTGGAATCTGCAAAGTGATATTTGGGAGCCCATAGGGGCCCATTGTGAAAAAGGAAATATCCTCACATAATAAATAAAGAGAAGCTTTCTGAGATACTGCATTGCCATGTGTGAATGCAACTCACAGAGTTACACGTTTCTCTTCAGTGATCAGTTTGTTAACACAGTTTTCTGGAAATCTGCAATTAGATACTTCATAGCGCAATGAACCTTAGAGTGACAAAGGAAATATCCAAAGATGAAAACTATAAAGAAGCTTTCTTAGAAAATTCTTGGTGATGTGTGAATTCATCTCAGTGAGTTACACTTATGTTTCGTGTAGCAGTCCATTAACACTGTCTTTGAGGGATCTGAGAACGGCTTCTTTGGATCGCATTGAGTCCTACTCTGATAAAGGAAATTTCATGCATTCAAAACGTGAAAGTAGCTTTCCGAGAAACGTCTTTCTGATCTGTGAGTTCATCTCACAGACTTATAACTTAGACTTCAGGAAGGATTTCGCTAACTGTCTTTTCATGGAATCTGTAAAGTGATATTTGGGAGCCCTTAGGAGCCCAAGGTGAAAAAGGAAATATCCTCACATAATAACTAGAGACAAGCTTTCTGAGAGATTCCCTTCTGATGTGTGGCTTCATCACACAGAATGCACCCTTCCCTTCTCGGAACACTTTGCTAACACTGTTGTCGTGGATTCTGCAAAGGTATATTTGGGAGCATATTGAGGGCTATGGTAAAAAAGGAAATATTCTCACATAATAACTAAAGAGAAGCTTTCTGAAAAACTGCATTGCCATGTGTGAATGCAACTCACAGAGTTACACGTTTCTCCTCAGTGATCAGTTTGTTAACACAGTTTTCTGGAAATCTGCAATTCGATACTTCATAGCGCAATGAACCTTACGGTGACAAAGGAAATATCCACAGATGAAAACTAGAAAGAAGCTTTCTTAGAAACTTCCTGGTGATGTGTGAATTCAACTCACAGTGTTACACTTATGTTTCGTGGAACAGTCCATTACCACTGTCTTTGAGGAATCTGAGAACTGCTTTTATGGATCGCATTGAGGCCTTCGCTGATAAAGGAAATTTCATCCGTTTAAAACGTGAAAGAAGCTTTCTGAGAATCTTCTTTGTAATATGTGAGTTCATCTCACAGACTTATAACTTAGATTTCAGGAAGCAGTTTGGTGACACTGTTTTCGTGGAATCTGTAAACTGATATTTGGGAGCCCATAAGGGCCCATGGTGAAAAAGGAAATATCCTCACATAATAACTAGAGGGAAGCTTTCTGAGAGATTCCTTTCTTATGTGTGGCTTCGTCACACAGAGTTCAACCCTTCTCTTGTTGGAACAGTTTGCTAACAGTGTTGTCGTGGATTCTGCAAAGGTATATTTGGGAGGTCATTGAGAGCTATGGTGAAAAAGGAAATATCCTCACATAATAACTAAAGAGAAGCTTTCTGAGAAACTGCATTGCCATGTGTGAATTCAACTCACAGAGTTATACTTTTCTCTACAGTGATCAGTTTGTTAACACAGTTTTCTGGAAATCTGCAATTCGATACTTCATAGCGCAATGAACCTTACGGTGACAAAGGAAATATCCACAGATGAAAACTTGAAAGAAGCTTTCTTAGAAACTTCTTGGTGACGTGTGAATTCATGTCACAGAGTTACACTTATGTTTCGTGGAGCAGTCCATTAACACTGTCTTTGAGGAATCTGAGAATGGCTTCTTTGGATCGCATTGAGGCCTACGCTGATAATGGAAATTTCATCCGTTCAAAACGTGAAAGAAGCTTTCTGAGAAACTACTTTCTGATCTGTGAGTTCATCTCACAGACTTATAAGTTAGATTTCAGGTAGCAGTTTGCTAACACTCTTTTCGTGGAATCTGCAAAGTGATATTTGGGAGCCCATAGGGGCCCATTGTGAAAAAGGAAATATCCCCACATAATAAATAAAGAGAAGCTTTCTGAGATACTGCATTGCCATGTGTGAATGCAACTCACAGAGTTACACGTTTCTCTTCAGTGATCAGTTTGTTAACACAGTTTTCTGGAAATCTGCAATTAGATACTTCATAGCGCAATGAACCTTAGAGTGACAAAGGAAATATCCAAAGATGAAAACTATAAAGAAGCTTTCTTAGAAAATTCTTGGTGATGTGTGAATTCATCTCAGTGAGTTACACTTATGTTTCGTGTAGCAGTCCATTAACACTGTCTTTGAGGGATCTGAGAACGGCTTCTTTGGATCGCATTGAGTCCTACTCTGATAAAGGAAATTTCATGCATTCAAAACGTGAAAGTAGCTTTCCGAGAAACGTCTTTCTGATCGGTGAGTTCATCTCACAGACTTATAACTTAGACTTCAGGAAGGATTTCGCTAACTGTCTTTTCATGGAATCTGTAAAGTGATATTTGGGAGCCCTTAGGAGCCCAAGGTGAAAAAGGAAATATCCTCACATAATAACTAGAGACAAGCTTTCTGAGAGATTCCCTTCTGATGTGTGGCTTCATCACACAGAATGCACCCTTCCCTTCTCGGAACACTTTGCTAACACTGTTGTCGTGGATTCTGCAAAGGTATATTTGGGAGCATATTGAGGGCTATGGTAAAAAAGGAAATATTCTCACATAATAACTAAAGAGAAGCTTTCTGAAAAACTGCATTGCCATGTGTGAATGCAACTCACAGAGTTACACGTTTCTCCTCAGTGATCAGTTTGTTAACACAGTTTTCTGGAAATCTGCAATTCGATACTTCATAGCGCAATGAACCTTACGGTGACAAAGGAAATATCCACAGATGAAACCTAGAAAGAAGCTTTCTTAGAAACTTCTTGGTAATGTGTGAATTCATCTCACAGTGTTACACTTATGTTTCGTGGAACAGTCCATTACCACTGTCTTTGAGGAATCTGAGATCTGCTTCTTTGGATGGCATTGAGGCCTTCGCTGATAAAGGAAATTTCATCCATTCAAAACGTGAAAGAATCTTTCTGAGAAACTTCTTTCTGATCTGTGAGTTCATCTCAGAGACTTATAACTTAGATTTCAGGAATCAGTTTGCTAACACTCTCTTCGTGGAATCTGTAAAGTGATATTTGGGAGCCCATAGGGGCCATGGTGAAAAAGGAAATATCCTCACAGTATAATTAGAGAGAAGCTTTCTGAGAGATTCCTTTCTGATGTGCGGCTTCATCACACAGAGTTCCACCCTTCCCTTCTTGGAACAGTTTGCTAACACTGTTGTCGTGGATTCTGCAAAGTTATATTTGGGAGCTCATTGAGCGCTATGGTGAAAAAGGAAATATCCTCACATAATAACTAAAGAGAAGCTTTCTGAGAAACTGCATGGCCTGTGTGAATGCAACTCACAGAGTTACACTTTTCTCTTCAGTGATCAGTTTGTTAACACAATTTTCTGGAAATCTGCAATTAGATACTTCATAGCGCAATGAACCTTACGGTGACAAAGTAAATATCCACAGATGAAAACTAGAAAGAAGCTTTCTTAGAAACTTCTTGGTGATGTGTGAATTCATCCCACACAGTTACACTTATGTTTCGTGGAGCAGTCTATTAACACTGTCTTTGAGGAATCTGAGAAGGGCTTCTATGGATCGCATTGAGGCCTACGCTGATAAAGGAAATTTCATCAGTTCAAAACGTGAAATAAGCTTTCTGAGAAACTTCTTTCGGATCTGTCAGTTCATCTCACAGGCTTATAACTTAGAATTCAGGAAGCAGTTTGCTAACACTCTTTTGTGGAATCTGTAAAGTGATATTTAGGAGCCCATAGGGGCCCATGGTGAAAAAGGAAATATCCTCACATAATAACTAGAGAGAAGTTTTCTGAGAAACTGCATTGCCATGTGTGAATGCAACTCACA
The DNA here is from genome assembly GCF_007565055.1 of Rhinopithecus roxellana. Taxonomy (NCBI): domain Eukaryota; kingdom Metazoa; phylum Chordata; class Mammalia; order Primates; family Cercopithecidae; genus Rhinopithecus; species Rhinopithecus roxellana. The sequence goes on from NC_044552.1 coordinate 147,573,006, forward strand.
GAGTTACACGTTTCTCCTCAGTGATCAGTTTGTTAACACAGTTTTCTGGAAATCTGCAATTCGATACTTCATAGCGCAATGAACCTTACGGTGACAAAGGAAATATCCACAGATGAAAACTAGAAAGAAGTTTTCTTAGAAACTTCCTGGTGATGTGTGAATTCAACTCATAGAATTACACTTATGTTTCGTGGAGCAGTCCAATACCACTGTCTTTGAGGAATCTGAGAGCTGCTTTTATGGATCGCATTGAGGCCTTCGCTGATAAAGGAAATTTCATCTGTTTAAAACGTGAAAGAAGCTTTCTGAGAATCTTCTTTGTAATATGTGAGTTCATCTCACAGACTTATAACTTAGATTTCAGGAAGCAGTTTGCTAACACTGTTTTCGTGGAATCTGTAAACTGATATTTGGGAGCCCATTAGGGCCCATGGTGAAAAAGGAAATATCCTCACATAACAACTAGAGAGCAGCTTTCTGAGAGATTCCTTTCTTATGTGTGGCTTCGTCACAGAGAGTTCACCCCTTCCCTTCTTGGAACAGTTTGCTAACAGTGTTGTCGTGGATTCTGCAAAGGTATATTTGGGAGCTCATTGACGGCTAAGGTGAAAAAGGAAATATCTTCACATAATAACTAAAGAGAAGTTTTGTGAGAAACTGCATTGCCATGTGTGAATGCAACTCACAGAGTTACACGTTTCTCTTCAGTGATCAGTTTGTTAACACAGTTTTCTGGAAATCTGCAATTCGATACTTCATAGCGCAATGAACCTTACGGTGACAAAGGTAATATCCACAGATGAAAAGTAAAAAGAAGCTTTCTTAGAAACTTCTTGGTGATGTGTGAATTCATCTCACAGAGTTACACTTATGTTTCGTGGAGCAGTCCATTAACACTGTCTTTGAGGAATCTGAGAACGGCTTCTCTGGATCGCATTGAGGCCTACGCTGATAAAGGAAATTTCATCCGTTCAAAACGTGAAAGAAGCTTTCTGAGAAACTTCTTTCTGATCTGTGAGTTCATCTCACAGACTTATAACTTACACTTCAGGAAGCAGTTTGCTAACACTCTTCTCGTGGAATCTGTAAAGTGATATTTGGGACCGCATAGGGGCCCATGTTGAAAAAGAAAATATCCTCACATATTAACTAGAGAGAAGCTTTCTGAGAGATTCCTTTCTGATATGTGGCTTCATCACACAGAGTTCCAACGTTGCCTTCTTCGAACAGTTTGCTAACACTGTTTTCGTGGATTCTGCAAAGGTATATTTGGGAGCTCACTGAGGGCTATGGTGAAAAAGGAAATATCCTCACATAATAACTGAAGAGAAGCTTTCTGAGAAACTGCATTGCCATGAGTGAATGCCACTCACAGAGTTACACGTTTCTCTTCAGTGATCAGTTTGTTAACACAGTTTTCTGGAAATCTGCAATTAGATACTTCATAGCGCAGTGGACCGTACGGTGAAAAAGGAAATATCCACAGATGAAAACTAGAAAGAAGCTTTCTTAGAAAATTCTTTGTGATGTGTGAATTCATCTCACAGAGTTACACTTATGTTTCGTGGAGCAGTCCATTACCACTGTCTTTGAGGAATCTGAGAACTGCTTTTTTGGATCGCATTGAGGCCTTCGCTGATAAAGGAAATTTCATCCGTTCAAAACGTCAAAGAAGCTTTCTGAGAAACTTCTTCCTGATCTGTGAGTTCGTCTCACAGACTTATAACTATCACTTCAGGAAGCAGTTTGCTAACACTCTTTTCGTGGAATCTGTAATGTGATATTTGGGAGCGCATAGGGGCCCATGTTGAAAAAGGAAATATCCTCACATAATAACGAGAGAGAAGCTTTCTGAGATTCCTTTCTGATGTGTGGCTTCATCACACAGAGTTCCACCGTTGCCTTCTTGGAACAGTTTGCTAACACTGTTTTCGTGGATTCTGCGGAGGTATATTTGGGAGCTCACTGAGCGCTACGGTGAAAAAGGAAATATCCTCACATAATAACTAAAGAGAACCTTTCTGAAAAACTGTATTGCCATGTGTGAATGCAACTCACAGAGTTACACCTTTCTCTTCAGTGATCATTTTGTTAACACAGTTTTCTGGAAATCTGCAATTAGATACTTCATAGCGCAGTGAACCTTACGGTGACAAAGGAAATATCCACAGATGAAAACTAGAAAGAAGCTTTCTTAGAAACTTCTTTGTGATGTGTGAATTCATCTCACAGAGTTACACTTATGTTTCGTGGAGCAGTCCATTAACACTGTCTTTGAGGAATCTGAGAATGGCTTTTTGGATCGCATTGAGGCCTACGCTGATAAAGGAAATTTCATCCGTTCAAAACGTGAAAGAAGCTTTCTGAGAAACTTCTTTCTGATCTGTGATTTCATCTCACAGCCTTTTATTTAGATTTCCAGAAGCAGTTTGCTAACCCTCTTTTCGTGGAATCTGTAAAGTGATATTTGGGAACCCATAGGGGCCCATGGTGAAAAAGGAAATATCCTCACATAATAACTAGAGAGAAGCTTTCTGAGAGATTCCTTTCTGAAGTGTGGTTTCATCACACAGAGTTCAACCCTTCACTTCTTGGGACAGTTTGCTAACACTGTTGTCGTGGATTCTGCAAAGGTGTATTTGGGAGCTCATTGAGAGCTATGGTGAAAAAGGAAATATCCTCACATAATAACTAAAGAGAAGTTTTGTGAGAAACTGCATTGCCATGTGTGAATGCAACTCACAGAGTTACACGTTTCTCTTCAGTGATCAGTTTGTTAACACAGTTTTCTGGAAATCTGCAATTGGATACTTCATAGCGCAATGAACCTTACGGTGACAAAGGAAATATCCACAGAAGAAAACTAGAAAGAAACTATCTTAGAAACTTCTTGGTGATGTGTGAATTCATCTCACAGAGTTACACTTATGTTTCGTGGAGCAGTCCATTAACACTGTCTTTGAGGAATCTGAGAACGGCTTCTCTGGATCGCATTGAGGCCTACGCTGATAAAGGAAATTTCATCCGTTCAAAACGTGAAAGAAGCTTTCTGAGAAACTTCTTTCTGATCTGTGAGTTCATCTCACAGACTTATAACTTACACTTCAGGAAGCAGTTTGCTAACACTCTTCTCGTGGAATCTGTAAAGTGATATTTGGGACCGCATAGGGGCCCATGTTGAAAAAGAAAATATCCTCACATATTAACTAGAGAGAAGCTTTCTGAGAGATTCCTTTCTGATATGTGGCTTCATCACACAGAGTTCCAACGTTGCCTTCTTCGAACAGTTTGCTAACACTGTTTTCGTGGATTCTGCAAAGGTATATTTGGGAGCTCACTGAGGGCTATGGTGAAAAAGGAAATATCCTCACATAATAACTGAAGAGAAGCTTTCTGAGAAACTGCATTGCCATGAGTGAATGCAACTCACAGAGTTACACGTTTCTCTTCAGTGATCAGTTTGTTAACACAGTTTTCTGGAAATCTGCAATTAGATACTTCATAGCGCAGTGGACCTTACGGTGACAAAGGAAATATCCACAGATGAAAACTAGGAAGAAGCTTTCTTAGAAAATTCTTTGTGATGTGTGAATTCATCTCACAGAGTTACACTTATGTTTCGTGGAGCAGTCCATTACCACTGTCTTTGAGGAATCTGAGAACTGCTTTTTTGGATCGCATTGAGGCCTTCGCTGATAAAGGAAATTTCATCCTTTCAAAACGTGAAAGAAGCTTTCTGAGAAACTTCTTCCTGATCTGTGAGTTCGTCTCACAGACTTATAACTATCACTTCAGGAAGCAGTTTGCTAACACTCTTTTCGTGGAATCTGTAATGTGATATTTGGGAGCGCATAGGGGCCCATGTTGAAAAAGGAAATATCCTCACATAATAACGAGAGAGAAGCTTTCTGAGATTCCTTTCTGATGTGTGGCTTCATCACACAGAGTTCCACCGTTGCCTTCTTGGAACAGTTTGCTAACACTGTTTTCGTGGATTCTGCGGAGGTATATTTGGGAGCTCACTGAGGGCTACGGTGAAAAAGGAAATATCCTCACATAATAACTAAAGAGAACCTTTCTGAAAAACTGTATTGCCATGTGTGAATGCAACTCACAGAGTTACACCTTTCTCTTCAGTGATCATTTTGTTAACACAGTTTTCTGGAAATCTGCAATTAGATACTTCATAGCGCAGTGAACCTTACGGTGACAAAGGAAATATCCACAGATGAAAACTAGAAAGAAGCTTTCTTAGAAACTTCTTTGTGATGTGTGAATTCATCTCACAGAGTTACACTTATGTTTCGTGGAGCAGTCCATTAACACTGTCTTTGAGGAATCTGAGAATGGCTTTTGGATCGCATTGAGGTCTACGCTGATAAAGGAAATTTCATCCGTTCAAAACGTGAAAGAAGCTTTCTGAGAAACTTCTTTCTGATCTGTGATTTCATCTCACAGCCTTTTATTTAGATTTCCAGAAGCAGTTTGCTAACCCTCTTTTCGTGGAATCTGTAAAGTGATATTTGGGAACCCATAGGGGCCCATGGTGAAAAAGGAAATATCCTCACATAATAACTAGAGAGAAGCTTTCTGAGAGATTCCTTTCTGAAGTGTGGTTTCATCACACAGAGTTCAACCCTTCACTTCTTGGGACAGTTTGCTAACACTGTTGTCGTGGATTCTGCAAAGGTGTATTTGGGAGCTCATTGAGAGCTATGGTGAAAAAGGAAATATCCTCACATAATAACTAAAGAGAAGCTTTCTGAGAAACTGCATTGCCATGTGTGAATTCAACTCACAGAGTTATACTTTTCTCTACAGTGATCAGTTTGTTAACACAGTTTTCTGGAAATCTGCAATTCGATACTTCATAGCGCAATGAACCTTACGGTGACAAAGGAAATATCCACAGATGAAAACTAGAAAGAAGCTTTCTTAGAAACTTCTTGGTGATGTGTGAATTCATCTCACAGAGTTACACTTATGTGTCGTGGAGCAGTCCATTAACACTGTCTTTGAGGAATCTGAGAATGGCTTCTTTGGATCGCATTGAGGCCTACGGTGATAATGGAAATTTCATCCGTTCAAAACGTGAAAGAAGCTTTCTGAGAAACTACTTTCTGATCTGTGAGTTCATCTCACAGACTTATAAGTTAGATTTCAGGAAGCAGTTTGCTAACACTCTTTTCGTGGAATCTGTAAAGTGATATTTGGGAGCCCATATGGGCCCATGGTGAAAAAGGAAATATCCTCACATAATAAATAAAGAGAAGCTTTCTGAGAAACTGCATTGCCATGTGTGAATGCAACTCACAGAGTTACACGTTTCTCTTCAGTGATCAGTTTTTAACACAGTTTCTGGAAATCTGCAATTAGATACTTCATAGCGCAATGAACCTTACAGTGACACAGGAAATATCCAAAGATGAAAACTATAAAGAAGCTTTCTTAGAAAATTCTTGGTGATGTGTGAATTCATCTCAGTGAGTTACACTTATGTTTCGTGGAGCAGTCCATTAACACTGTCTTTGAGGAATCTGAGAATGGCTTCTTTGGATCGCATTGAGTCCTACTCTGATAAAGGAAATTTCATGCATTCAAAACGTGAAAGTAGCTTTCCGAGAAACGTCTTTCTGATCTGTGAGTTCATCTCACAGACTTATAACTTAGACTTCAGGAAGGATTTCGCTAACTGTCTTTTCATGGAATCTGTAAAGTGATATTTGGGAGCCCTTAGGAGCCCAAGGTGAAAAAGGAAATATCCTCACATAATAACTAGAGAGAAGCTTTCTCAGAGATTCCCTTCTGATGTGTGGCTTCATCACACAGAGTTGCACCCTTCCCTTCTCGGAACACTTTGCTAACACTGTTGTCGTGGATTCTGCAAAGGTATATTTGGGAGCATATTGAGGGCTATGGTAAAAAAGGAATATTCTCACACAATAACTAAAGAGAAGCTTTCTGAAAACTGCATTGCCATGTGTGAATGCAACTCACAGAGTTACATGTTTCTCTTCAGTGATCAGTTTGTTAACACAGTTTTCTGGATATCTGCAATTCGAAACTTCATAGCGCAATGAACCTTACGGTGACAAAGTAAATATCCACAGATGAAAACTAGAAAGAAGCTTTCTTAGAAACATCTTGGTGATGTGTGAATCCATCCCACACAGTTACACTTATGTTTCGTGGAGCAGTCTATTAACACTGTCTTTGAGGAATCTGAGAAGGGCTTCTATGGATCGCATTGAGGCCTACGCTGATAAAGGAAATTTCATCCGTTGAAAACGTGAAAGAAGCTTTCTGAGAAACTTCTTTCTTATCTGTGAGTTCATCTCACAGGCTTATAACTTAGCCTTCAGGAAGCTGTTTGCTAACACTCTTTTCGTGGAATCTGTAAAGTGATATTTGGGAGCCCATAGGGGCCCATGGTGAAAAAGGAAATATCCTCACATAATAACTAGAGAGAAGTTTTCTGAGAAACTGCATTGCCATGTGTGAATGCAACTCACAGAGTTACACATTTCTCTTCAGTGATCAGTTTGTTAACACAGTTTTCTGGAAATCTGCAATTAGATATTTCATAGCGCAATGAATCTTACGGTGACCAAGGAAATATCCACAGATGAAAACTAGAAAGAAGCTTCCTTATAAACTTCTTGGTAATGTGTGAATACATCTCACAGTGTTACACTTATGTTTCGTGGAGCAGTCCATTACCACTGTCTTTGAGGAATCGGAGATCTGCTTCTTTGGATGGCATTGAGGCCTTCGCTGATAAAGAAAATTTCATCCGTTCAAAACGTGAAAGAATCTTTCTGAGAAACTTCTTTCTGATCTGTGAGTTCATCTCAGAGACTTATAACTTAGATTTCAGGAAGCAGTTTGCTAACACTCTCTTCGTGGAATCTGTAAAGTGATATTTGGGAGCCCATAGGGGCCCATGGTGAAACAGGAAATATCCTCACAATATAACTAGAGAGAAGCTTTCTGAGAGATTCCTTTCTGATGTGCGGCTTCATCACACAGAGTTCCACCCTTTCCTTCTTGGAACAGTTTGCTAACACTGTTGTCGTGGATTCTGCAAAGTTATATTTGGGAGCTCATTGAGAGCTATGGTGAAAAAGGAAATATCCTCACATAATAACTAAGGAGAAGCTTTCTGAGAAACTGCATGGCCTGTGTGAATGCAACTCACAGAGTTACACTTTCCTCTTCAGTGATCAGTTTGTTAACACAATTTTCTGGAAATCTGCAATTAGATACTTCATAGCGCAATGAACCTTACGGTGACAAAGTAAATATCCACAGATGAAAACTAGAAAGAAGCTTTCTTAGAAACTTCTTGGTGATGTGTGAATCCATCCCACACAGTTACACTTATGTTTCGTGGAGCAGTCTATTAACACTGTCTTTGAGGAATCTGAGAAGGGCTTCTATGGATCGCATTGAGGCCTACGCTGATAAAGGAAATTTCATCCGTTGAAAACGTGAAAGAAGCTTTCTGAGAAACTTCTTTCTGATCTGTGAGTTCATCTCACAGGCTTATAACTTAGCCTTCAGGAAGCTGTTTGCTAACACTCTTTTCGTGGAATCTGTGAAGTGATATTTGGGAGCCCATAGGGGCCCATGGTGAAAAAGGAAATATCCTCACATAATAACTAAAGAGAAGTTTTCTGAGAAACTGCATTGCCATGTGTGAATGCAACTCACAGAGTTACACGTTTCTCTTCAGTGATCAGTTTGTTAACACAGTTTTCTGGAAATCTGCCATTAGATACTTCATAGCGCAATGAACCTTACGGTGACAAAGGAAATATCCACAGATGAAAACTAGAAAGAAGCTTCCTTAGAAACTTCTTGGTAATGTGTGAATACATCTCACAGTGTTACACTTATGTTTCGTGGAGCAGTCCATTAACAATGTCTTTGAGGAATCGGAGATCTGCTTCTTTGGATGGCATTGAGGCCTTCGCTGATAAAGAAAATTTCATCCGTTCAAAACGTGAAAGAATCTTTCTGAGAAACTTCTTTCTGATCTGTGAGTTCATCTCAGAGACTTATAACTTAGATTTCAGGAAGCAGTTTGCTAACACTCTCTTCGTGGAATCTGTAAAGTGATATTTGGGAGCCCATAGGGGCCCATGGTGAAAAAGGAAATATCCTCACAATATAACTAGAGAGAAGCTTTCTGAGAGGTTCCTTTCTGATGTGCGGCTTCATCACACAGAGTTCCACCCTTCCCTTCTTGGAACAGTTTGCTAACACTGTTGTCGTGGATTCTGCAAAGTTATATTTGGGAGCTCATTGAGCGCTATGGTGAAAAAGGAAATATCCTCACATAATAACTAAAGAGAAGCTTTCTGAGAAACTGCATTGCCATGTGTGAATGCAACTCACAGAGTTACACGTTTCTCTTCAGTGATCAGTTAGTTAACACAGTTTTCTGGAAATCTGCAATTCGATACTTCATAGCGCAATGAACCTTACGGTGACAAAGGAAATATCCACAGATGAAAACTAGAAGAAGCTTTCTTAGAACCTTCCTGGTGATGTGTGAATTCAACTCACAGAATTACACTTATGTTTCGTGGAGCAGTCCAATACCACTGTCTTTGAGGAATCTGAGAATTGCTTTTATGGATCGCATTGAGGCGTTCGCCGATAAAGGAAATTTCATCCGTTTAAAACGTGAAAGAAGCTTTCTGAGAATCTTCTTTGTAATATGTGAGTTCATCTCACAGACTTATAACTTAGATTTCAGGAAGCAGTTTGCTGACACTGTTTTCGTGGAATCTGTAAACTGATATTTGGGAGCCCATTAGGAACCATGGTGAAAAAGGAAATATCCTCACATAATAACTAGAGAGAAGCTTTCTGAGAGATTCCTTCCTTATGTGTGGCTTCGTCACACAGAGTTCACCCCTTCCCTTCTTGGAACAGATTGCTAACAGTGTTGTCGTGGATTCTGCAAAGGTATATTTGGGAGCTCATTGAGGGCTAAGGTGAAAAAGTAAATATCTTCACATAATAACTAAAGAGAAGCTTTGTGAGAAACTGCATTGCCATATGTGAATGCACTCACAGAGTTACACGTTTCTGTTCAGTGATCAGTTTGTTAAACACAGTTTTCTGGAAATCTGCAATTCGATACTTCATAGCGCAATGAACCTTCCGGTGACAACGAAATATCCACAGATGAAACTAGTAAGAAGCTTTCTTAGAAACTTCTTGGTGATGTGTGAATTCATCTCACAGAATTACACTTATGTTTCGTGGAGCAGTCCATTACCACTGTCTTTGAGGAATCTGAGAACTGCTTTTTTGGATCGCATTGAGGCCTTTGCTGAGAAAGGAAATTTCATCCGTTCAAAACGTGAAAGAAGCTTTCTGAGAATCTTCTTTGTAATATGTGAGTTCATCTCACAGGCTTATAACATAGATTTCAGGAAGCAGTTAGCTAACACTGTTTTCGTGGAACTTGCAAGTGTGATCTTTGAAGCCCATAAGGGCCCATGGTGAAAAAGGAAATATCCTCACATAATAACTAGAGAGAAGCTTTCTGAGGGATTCCTTTCTTATTGTGGCTTCGTCACACAAGAGTTCAACCCTTCTCTTGTTGGAACAGTTTGCTAACAGTGTTGTCGTGGATTCTGCAAAGGTATATTTGGGAGGTCATTGAGGGCTAAGGTGAAAAAGGAAATCCTTACATAATAACTAAAGAGAAGTTTTGTGAGAAACTGCATTGCCATGTGTGAATGCAACTCACAGAGTTACACGTTTCTCTTCAGTGATCAGTTTGTTAACACAGTTTTCTGGAAATCTGCAATTCGATACTTCATAGCGCAATGAACCTTACGGTGACAAAGGAAATATCCACAGATGAAAACTAGAAAGAAGCTTCTTAGAAACTTCTTGGTGATGTGTGAATTCATCTCACAGAGTTACACTTATGTTTCGTGGAGCAGTCCATTACACTGTCTTTGAGGAATCTGAGAACGGCTTCTTTGGATCACATTGAGGCCTACGCTGATAAAGAAAATTTCATCCGTTCAAAACGTGAAAGAAGCTTTCTGAGAAACTTCTTTCTGATCTGTGAGTTCATCTCACAACTTATAACTTACACTTCAGGAAGCAGTTTGCTAACACTCTTTTCGTGGAATCTGTAAAGTGATATTTCGGAGCGCATAGGGGCCCATGTTGAAAAAGGAAATATCCTCACATATTAACTAGAGAGAAGCTTTCTGAGAGATTCCTTTCTGATATGTGGCTTCATCACACAGAGTTCCAACGTTGCCTTCTTCGAACAGTTTGCTAACACTGTTTCGTGGATTCTGCAAAGGTATATTTGGGAGCTCACTGAGGGCTATGGTGAAAAAGGAAATATCCTCACATAATAACTGAAGAGAAGCTTTCTGAGAAACTGCATTGCCATGAGTGAATGCAACTCACAGAGTTACACGTTTCTATTCAGTGATCAGTTTGTTAACACAGTTTTCTGGAAATCTGCAATTAGATACTTCATAGCGCAGTGGACCTTACGGTGACAAAGGAAATATCCACAGATGAAAACTAGAAAGATGCTTTCTTAGAAACTTCTGTGATGTGTGAATTCATCTCACAGAGTTACACTTATGTTTCTGGTGCAGTCCATTACCACTGTCTTTGGAATCTGAGAACTGCTTTTTGGATCGCATTGAGGCCTTCGCTGATAAAGGAAATTTCATCCGTTCAAAACGTGAAAGAAGCTTTCTGAGAATCTTCTTTGTAATATGTGAGTTCATCTCACAGGCTTATAACATAGATTTCAGGAAGCAGTTAGCTAACACTGTTTTCGTGGAATCTGCAGTGTGATATTTGGAAGCCCATAAGGGCCCATGGTGAAAAAGGAAATATCCTCACATAATAACTAGAGAGAAGCTTTCTGAGGGATTCCTTTCTTATGTGTGGCTTCGTCACAAAGAGTTCAACCCTTCTCTTGTTGAAAGTTTGCTAACAGTGTTGTCGTGGATTCTGCAAAGGTATATTTGGGAGGTCATTGAGGGCTAAGGTGAAAAAGGAACTATCCTCACATAATAACTAAAGAGAAGTTTTGAGAAACTGCATTGCCATGTGTGAATGCAACTCACAGAGTTACACGTTTCTCTTAGTATTCAGTTTGTTAACACAGTTTTCTGGAAATCTGCAATTCGATACTTCATAGCGCAATGAACCTTACGGTGACAAAGGAAATATCCACAGATGAAAACTAGAAAGAAGCTATCTTAGAAACTTCTTGGTGATGTGTGAATTCATCTCACAGAGTTACACTTATGTTTCGTGGAGCAGTCCATTAACACTGTCTTTGAGGAATCTGAGAACGGCTTCTTTGGATTGCATTGAGGCCTACGCTGATAAAGAAATTTCATCCGTTCAAAACGTGAAAGAAGCTTTCTGAGAAACTTCTTTCTGATCTGTGAGTTCA